>NW_007726290.1:473184-493036 GCF_000696425.1 Galeopterus variegatus | reverse complement strand
TTTTTCTTTTTTTTTTTTTTTTTTTTGGTTTTTTTCTTTTTTTTTTTTTTTTTTTTTTTGTTAACCTAGCTAATGGTTTGTCTGTTTTATTTATCTTCTCAAAAAACCAACTTTTTGTTTTGTTGATCTTTTCTGTTGTTTTTGAGGTCTCTATTTCACTTAGTTCTGCTCAATCTTAATTATTTCTTTCCATCTACTACCTTTAGGTTTGGATTGTTATTGTTTTTTCAAGTTCTTTGGGGTGTAGTGTTAGGTCATTAGTTTGTAGTCTTTCCATTCTTTTGAAATAAGCATTTATTGCAATAAATTTCCTTCTTAGTACTACTTTTGCAATATCCCACAGGTTTTGGTATGATGTATCTTTATTTTCATTAGTTTCTAGAAATTTTTTGATTTCCTGTTTAATTTTTTCTTGGACCCATAGGTCATTCAGGAGCCTAGTATTTAGTTTCCATGTATTTGTATAGCTTCCATGGTTTTTCTTATTGTTTATTTCCAATTTTAGTCCATTGTGGTCTGAAAAGATACTTGGAATGATTTCAATTTTTTAAAATTTGCTGAGAGTAGATTTGTGACCTAATATGTGGTCTATCCTGGAGAATGTACCATAAGCTGATGAGAAAAAGTGTATTCTTTAGCTGTTGGGTGAAATGTTCAGTATATATCTGCCAAGTCCTGTTGGTCTAGGGTGTAGATTAAATCCTGTGTCTCTTTGTTGACTTGTTGCCTGAAAGACCTGTCCCATACTGAGAGAGGGGTGTTCAGATCACCCACTATTAAAGTATTAGGTCCTACTTCTTTCTTTAGGTATAAGAGTGTTTGCTTTATATATCCAGGTGCTCTGGTATTGGGTGCATACATATTTATGATTGTTATATCTTCTAGCTGTATAGATCCTTTTATCATTATATAGTGGCCTTCTTTGTCTTTTTTTATGTTTTTTGGTTTAACATCTATTTTGCCTGATATAAGAATAGCTACTCCTACTCATTTTTGGTTTCCATTTGCATGGTATATCTTTTCCCGTCCCTTCACTTTTAGTCAATGTGTGTCTCTACAGGTGAGATGGGTCTCTTGAAGACAGCATATACTTGGGTCTAGCTTTTTAATCTAGTCAGTCTGTGTCTTTTGAATAGGGAGTTTAGTCCACTCACATTTAGAGTAGTTATTGACAAGTGTTGCATAACTCCTGTCATTTAATTGCATCTTGTTTAGATAATTTAGATATCTTTTGATCATTATTTCCCCTTTTATTTCTCTTCTTCAATGTTCATGGGGAATTCAATGTGAAATGATTTCGTTTCTTTCTCTTTCTTGCTGGCATTTTTGTTTTGACTGTGGGTGTTGCCTTTTCTTGTGCATTTGTGATAGTGGTCACCGTTATTCAGATTCCAGATGAATGACTCCCTTGAGAATTTCTTGCAAGGCTGGTTGTGTGGTGGTGAACTCCCATAACTTTTGTTTGTCTGGGAAATACACCATTTCTCCCTCATTTAGGAAGAAGAGCCTTGCTGGATAAAGAATTGTTGGCTGGCAATTTTTTTCTTTTAGTATTTTGAATATTTCATTCTACTTTCTTCTGGCCTCCTGGGTTTTGGTTGAGAAATCTGCTGTTCATTTGATGGGAGTTCCTCTATAAGTGACCTGACACTTTTCTCTTGCTGCTTATAGAATTCTTTCTTCATTTTGAGCTTTGTAAATTTAACTATAATGTGTCTCTGGGAGGATCTTTTTGGGTTGAATCTGTTTGGGGACCTTTGAGCTTCCTGGATCTGAAGGTCTGTATCCAGCCCTACACCTGGGAAGTTTTCTGTTACTATTTCCTTGAGTAGGTTTTCAATACCTTTTCCTTTCTCCTGCCCTTCAGGAATACCCACAATTTGGATGTTAGAGAACTTGAGGTTGTCTGCTATCTCTCTTAGATTTTCCTCACTATTTTTAATTCTTTTATCCTTTTCTTTTTTTGTCTGCCTGAGTTATTTCAAAAAGACCATCTTCAAGCTCTGAAATTCTTTCTTCCACTTGCTCTACCCTGCTGCTCAAGCTCTCAGTTGTGCTTTTTATTTGAGAGAATCTTTCATTTCTAGAAGTTCTGCTACATTCCTTTTTAAGGTATTTATCTTTTTGTAAATTTCCTCCTTCATATTCTGGATATTTTTCCTTGTTTCATTATGTTCTCTTAGTCTTCCTGTATTTCTTCAAGTTTTCTTAAAATCATTGCTCAAAATTCTTTTTCAGACATTTCAAGTATTCCCTGATCCATGGGGTCTGACTTTGGAGCATTACTGTATTCTTTTGGTGGTGTCATTTCTTCTTGATTGCTTGTACTTCTAGTATTTTTTTCACTGATGCTTGGTCGTTTGATAGAGGGCTTGCTTCTTCTATTACACTGAGGTTGGCTGTGGAGTGGCCCTGGTTGCTACTGTGGAGGTAAAATGTCTTTACTTGATAGTAGATATGGTGGAGGTTATGTTAAACTACCTTGGTTCCTCTTCCAGACCCTGTGGTCGTAGAAGGAGCCCCTAGCACCGTGTGGTTCTGGTGGGCACACCTCCACAGGCCAGACCCTGCAGGCTGGAGCTCCCCCTCCCTATGTCAGATGAGCGGGTAGGGGCCGCATCCAGCTGCGTGGTTCTGCTACTGCCTCTGCACTCACCTTGGGCAGTGCGGGGCCTTGTGGAGTGGAGCTCTCTGAATCTTTTCTGGTTCTGAGTTTTGCCTAATTCGGGAATTGTTCTTTGCACAGCCAGCAAAGTGCAGGTTGCATCCAGGAAAGTGAGCAACAACAACCCGAGAGCTTTTATACTGCTCCCAATTCCATCTCTAATGACGGAACTTGAGCCAACTGCATATTTCCAGGCAACTTGGGGGTAGGCCTTAAGGATGCAAAGGTGGACAAAACCCAGCTCCTGGCCTCAAACCACCTTCTTTATTCCTATTACCCTTGAGGGCAAAATTTTTGGGGGGGGGAGCCAGGAGGGGAGCAGGTGTTAAGAACTTGGGCTCTAGACCCAGACGGCCTGGACCCAAATCTCAGTATCACCGTCTACCTTCTGTGTGACTTTGGGCAGGTTAGAGAACCTCTCTGTGCTTCTGTTTCTTCACCTATGAAATGGATATAACAATGGTTCCTAAGTGATAAGGTCGTTGGTCAAATTAAATGAGTTATCACCCCTAAAGCCATTAAAACAACACCAAGCACTCAGCAGGTGCTCATTAATGCAAGTCATTATTTTCATCACCTTATTATTATCTACTCTGGTGTCCATTCTGTGCTTTCTGTGTAGCTGGTGTTTAGTAAATCTCAATGGACTGATTTGCTATTAGACAAGTAGAATGAATACAATCTCTATTGACTTTCTCATCTTGAGAAATGCTTTGGAAAGCTTCTCAATGCACTGTTAACATTAAATGCTCTTTTATATTACTTTTTATTCTTTGAGCCTCCAAACTCAGAAAACGCTGCTGTCTGTCATTACAGACAAATGCAATCAGTCCTAATATGGAATTTCACTCTGCCCCCATTGTTCAGTCCCCTTCCTTTTGGCTATCCCATGTCCACCCTGGCACTCAGATCTCATGCTTTAGAGAAAGAGAGGAAAGAGCATGACTTCCTCAAACCAGCCAGGCTCCAAAGAACAGGAGCTTGAATCCCTTACAGCTGGCAAGCCTGAATATAGCAGAAGAGTGTAAAGAACACAATGGTGTCTCAGGAAGAAATAGTCTCAGACTTTCATCCTTCTCCTATCATTTTTTTTAAGTGGTGAGATCATCCCCATCCCACCTGCACAAGATGGCAAAATATCCTTACTATTTGTTAAATTTATTTCTTTGAATCTGGAACAAGAACCCACTCACACATGCAGCTTTAGCTTCACGGAGACTCTCTGCAGTTTAGGAATGTCTTGCTCTAATACCCATGTTTCATTAGACATTCAAATAATTGGCACAAAGTTCATGGTTTGGATTTTCTGCACCCATCGTATCCCTTTCTTCCAGCTGGGCATCGTCATTTGCATTGCTTACTAGCAGCATCCTAATCAAAGCCTCAGAGCCATACAAGGAATTGCTTCAAAATTTGTTCTGAGAACAAAAAGGAAGTGACTCAAAGTAAAATTGGCTTCATAGTTATTGAAACTACCTGAGAGCTTGGCTAAGGTGTGATCTCACCTTCCCTCTGCCACCTATCTGAGACCTGCAACTCTGAATTCTCCTCCATGTTGTTCTAAAATGTCTAATAAGAAACATTTAGTCAGTCCATACACTCTCTCAAAAAATAGGCAGCTAATCCTGAACTGCATTGAGTTTTATTCATGAGCTAGTGGGTCCACTAGCTAACTGACTAGCCACATGTATGGACTAAAAAGTATGTAGATTATCGACCATCTAGAAAATGCAAGACTAAAACCAAAAAGTAAAATTATTGCAGTGGAAAAAACCTTAGAAAAATTCTAGTTGAGGCTAGAGAAAAGTAGGGTCTACCACTATGGTTTTAGCTGCCATTTACTCTTGAGTACTTTCCACAAGCCAGGCATTAAATAAGACAGAAGTTATCTCGTTTAATTCTCCAAATATCTTTAAGGTGATTCCTTTTGTCTCCGTTTTACAGATGTTGAATTGGATTTGCAGAGGTGAAGTAATTTGTACAGTGTTGCACAATGAGCAAGGTGCAGAGCTGTGCTCTTCACCGCAGTGCTATACTGCCACCCCATTTTTACCTGGAAGTAGGAAAATGAAAAGCCAAGAATGTCTGTCAGCTTATTGAGCACATGCTGTGTGCAAGACATGTGGGGGCTGCTGTGGCATGAAATACAGAAGTCCTCACCATGCTGGAGCTGGCAGTCAAGTCAATAAAACAAGACAAAGACACATCACACAAAGGTAGTGTGCATTATTATGACCAGTGATGGAGATATCACGTAGGAAAAATATCAACAGGAAAGAGCACTTGCTATTGGCTTGGGTGGTCAAAAAAAGCTTATAGAGTCAGTGAGATGTGACAAAGAATAGAAACTAGATGAATGGAATGGAAAGATTTTTGGCTAGGGGATGGCTTGTGTGAAAATGTGGGGAGAAATAATTTAATAGTAGGCACTTTTTTGGCCTACCAGCTTCCTTCTTTGGGGAACTGGCCCTCTACCATTCATGCAGTTCTGCTGGACTGTCAATCATGGTGCTCACCTAATACCATAGATAGTTGAGTAACTCAAGCCAGGCAATCAAGGTCTCCTCTTAGATTTATCTAGAGAGTTAATTTCTTCCTCATCTGGAGTTGCTAAGCTAGGACTATGTAGTCTAGTTGATAGTAGACACAATGCCTCTAATGTGGAAGGAGTCTGTTTAAAGAATAAAGCTGAGCAATGATAAGCAGATCTTACAGAGGAGAAGAAGAGAGATAAAGAGAAACATAAAGATATTTAGCCAAAAAAAAAAAAAATTGAGCACCTGAAGCTAGCACACTCTAGACTTTCCAGTTCTTGGGCTACTAAATTTCCCTATGTGATCACTACTTTGATTTGGGTTTCTGATACTTGCCAAATAAAATAATTTTGGCCTATATAATTTCTATCTCTTCTGTAAAAAAGTTATAAGAACCCATACACCAAAAGGTTATTATGAAGATTAATAAATGTCTACCATAATGGTTAGGTAGTAAGCACATAGGAGATATTTAATAACAGTTTATTTATTCATAGAACCAAGAAAGAGTAAGGTAAAATAACTCTGGTAGTACTTTTATATTTATTTATTTAACTCTAGTTGTTTCCCTTTGTAATGGCTACATAATATTCCATTATATTAAGATAAAATAAATTATTTAACTAACCTCTTATTGTTAGACTTTGAATTTTACATGGCTTTGAATTTTTCTCTCTCATAAGCAATCAGCCTTAAACTTAAATCTTTATACACACATTTTAAATCATTTCTTTATGTAAACACCCAGAAGTTGATTGTGTTACTGATTTTGAAGGCAAAACTTTCTATTTTTGAGTTCATATAAACATATCCCTAACAAATTACCTCTAATCTGAGTGAAAATTTGGAATTCCAACTTGTGATTTTACCCTAGACTCTGAGATCTGATGCTATTGTGGAAGAGAGCTCCCAAAAATATCTACAAAGAATTTTCTTTCCAGAGAGAAAAAATAAATAAATAAAACAACTTGTTCTTTAGGAGGCTGCTACTGAAACATTTGCTTTGAAACTTGAGATTCTAAGGGAACATCAAAAATTCAATTCAATCCTTGTTTAAGTATGCAGAAGTCAGGCTTTAATTACCAGGGAGAAATACCCAAGATGGGCATTAGTCCACATGGCAACATAAGGTTAGACCCAGCACTGGGCTCTGCATGCACTCAGCTTTGGCAGTCTCATTTCTCACTGAGGCTCAGTAAATGAAGTCCAAGACCATTAACAGCTCCTGCAGCCAAAAATGGAAGAAAAAACAAACACACAGAAATTCCATGTGATTATTTTTTTTAAATGAATGCTTTATAAGTTTCATCCTGGGGCATCTCCAATGCCTGCTGTTCTGTATGTGCCAGCCCAGCAGATGGTCAGGGAGCAGCAAGATCAGTAGGAGTCTATCCAACCCTGCCTGCTACAGTCAGCCTCTGGGGAGCTTCTGCATAAATCTGATGGTTCCTTTCAAACCCCCAATTAATTCATCTCTCACAGCCTTTCTTGGCTTTTTTTTTTTCCCCACTAGTAGTGTAAATTGTAAATTGTTGATGCTAGATTGAAAAAAACCAAGACCAAACTACATGGGATTAGTGTCCCTGATTAGAAGATACAGATGATGGGGAACCCATTCTGAGCTTTATGAAACCATCATGTCTTAAGGATTGACACAGCTATGGGAAATGGGGTGAGTGAGGGAATATGGAAAGATGGGAATTGGTCGTATTAGGTCACATGTATATAGACTCTCTATGAGGTGGTCTCTTAACTCCTGTCTTCCATTCTTCCAATCCATCTCTCCAAATACAGCTATGTTTGTGCCATTGGCCATCTCTGATGTACGAAATAAAAACTCACTCCTCACACCACCATTCGAGGCCCTCCTAAACCATAACCCTCCACCTACTCTTCAGAGCTATCTCCTACCATTTCTTACATTCTATGTTTTATCCAAACTGGACTATTTACCATTTCCTAATCATATTGTATAAATTCCTATTTCTGCACAGTTATTGAGCCTCCATCTGCCACCTGGAAGGTCCTCCTCTTCTCCCTCACCTCAGCCAATCAAAATTTCACTTATCCTCAAAGACTCATGTCAAATACTAACTGTTCCATGATGTATTTCTTCACCATCCATGTCCTTACTCATGTAGACATTTGTATATGAATTTTCTGTCTTCTCACCTCTAGAGCTCTGTGTGGAAAATCTTTCTTTGTGGGAAAACAATTACTGCTTTGTACTTCAGTTGGGTGTGGTTTTGCCTTATCCCTTCTATTAGATATCAAATATCTGAAGCATGAAGACTATTTTTAACACAGGTATAGTTCCCTAAGTGTAGTATTAAAAATGAAATTAATGACCTTCCAAACTGGTCATCAAGGATAGGATCTGAGTTATAAACATCCTTCCAACAGACATTTGTTGAGTTCCTACTGTGTGCCAGGAACTGTGGATAGCACTCGTTGCACACAGCAAATGTATATTCCAAGAGAAATAGGAAAGAACTCCCAAAAATGTAGAATATGCACTCTGCAGAATCTGGGTCTACTGATATTGGAGGTACCCATCAGGACTGCTACACTTTAAACAGTGGGATTTTGAAAATCACAATAAGTATCAATGGTATTAAGACAATGCCTTATCTCAGAAGAGACTGAGCTTGCTGTTTTAAAATGCTGGACTCTAATTCTTCTCAAATACTCCCTACAACATGCATATCACAACATATAGGGAGTTTGCCCATCCACAGGATTGTAAGGTTCTTCTGTCATGCATTTTGTTGTGATTAATCATTTTGTAAGAGAGAAATGAAATCAAAATATAGTATATCTGGCATCCCTGAAGTCTTTGCTCCTTTCAGAAATTGTGAAATTTGGCCTTAATTCATCCCTTTATATTTGAAAGTGGTATTCATAATTGTGCTTCATCAAGGTAAATTCAAATTTATAAACTTCTGAAGCATTCTTTCAGCCACTGGTCACTAATACCTATCTGTTTTCTGGATGTGGGAGGTCACTTGGTAAGTGCATAATCGGAAAACTAAGGATTTACTCTCGAATAAGAATCATCTTTTTTTTCAAAAGACTTAGGTATAAATTTACCCCAAAGAGAAGTAGGAAACTGGCAATATTATGTATTCAAAATTTAGATAATTTCCAAATGATTTTAAAAGGAGAGAAATATCTTTTCTACCATGTCTAATAAAATAAAGCAATTTCACTAAGACTTCATACTCTTGCTTATATAAAATAATTTGGTGATAGACTATCTATGAATAGCTTCCTGAGGTGAGCAGTACTAAGTAAACTTATTTCTCTAAAATGAATGAAAATATCCTGGAAGAAAAAAATTGTCCTGGCTGGACATAGTGACCCCTCCCAGATCTATGATCCTAGGACAGTGCCACAGTTTCTGTTTTATGCTTATGCATTAGTTTCCTATCCTGAAAAATAAGCTTCTTGGAGGTAGGACTGGTTTTGCTGTCCCTGAACAACCAGAGCCCAACACAGAGTAAGTATTCAGTAAGTGCTCATGAAAGGAATGAATGCCGAGCTCTAATTTGTGTGTACACAGCTCTTTAACTAGAATTCAAATGTCCACACCCACTTGACTTTCATCTAAAACAGTCGTGGACCTATCTGACTGTTTTTCATGCAGTATGTCCTGGGGTAGCAAATAGGTGGTACTTTCAGTTGCAATTCAACTCAAAATCTTTCTAGTTGATTATTTCAACCTATTGAGCCAAATTGCTCTAGCAGGACTTCTTGTCATCAAAATTCCACTTCTAACTATGCTTTTTTTAATGCCCTCTTAACTACCTCTTTTGCTATGAGATTATTCAGTCTTCTTTCCTGTGTTAAGCATTGTTCTTGCAATTGATTGATGCCTGCTGACTTTGAGTAAGGCATTATGCTAGACATCTAGACATCATCACCTAATGCTGTACTTCTCTATCCTCTTTCTCCCTCTCATTTAAAAGTTTACCTCTCCAAAACAGAAATAATTTACGCCAAAGCTCTTGAATTACAGAAAGGGGTCAGAAGTTAAATACCATCTCATCATTCTTGTTTAGAAATACGGAATCTTTCTTGATTTGTGGAAGTGGGAAATAAGAACCCATTTTTCCCAGCTAAAATTGAAAACCTAAGTAGAAGTGAAGGTATGGATTTAAATTAGAAAGACTATATTAAATCAACCAAAGTCAAAGCTGATTTCACTCCAGGAACTGTATGCATGAAAAGGTATAATTATGAAAACTTGATATTCTGCTGGCTTTATGCATATTCATAATTGAATATGAACTTAGACCTCCAGAAGCCTCCTAGGACTGCTTTCACATTTTTAATAAGCATTGAAAATGAGGCACTTCCTGAAGGAATTAAAGGAGAGAGAGGTTTCTTGTGGGTATGATTAGTTTTCTTTTCCTTCTTTCTTTCCTTTTCTTCTTTTTTTTTTTTTTTTTTGGTAAGCTTGGCAGCAACATTAAAACAAAGCAACAGCTATTCTGCTGGATTTCATGTGCATTTTATGAGGGCTGCACATATAATGAACACTTGGGAGTCAGCAAAGAAATTATGGTTTGGCAATTAGGGGGACAACGGATCCACCAGGGGAAAAAATGTTATTATTAATTTCAACTTCTAAATAACATCAGTGGGTCTTTCTGCAGTCACTGGAAATATTTGTCCTGGGAAAAGGAGGGGATTGCTGAGAATTCCCGGAAGATTCAGTAATCCAAAGCTCAAGCCTGCTAGTTGGGTCATATTTCCATCCATGGAACACTACAATGAGCAACACAAAACCAGCCAGGTTAGGGGAGAGTTGGGAATTAGCTCAGACTGAGCAGGTAACTCGCACCCATCCAGTCTGTGTGGCTGCCAGCCTCAGAACTCTGTTCTGTGTGGTTTCACCACACTCAAGAAAGAAGCCTACTAAGGAGAGATATCAGGACAGTTGAGAAACTGATTTTTGTATGCTTTCTCCTACCCCCCAAATAAAAATGAATGCTGTGAACCCCTCAATTCCATGAATCTTTAAGAATGTAAAACTACAGATAAAAGAATCAATGAGTGCTATGAGCACCTTTGAAATTATTACTTTCTCTGCCCTCTGTTTTTCTTCCTTTGGGACAATCAGAGAAGTTTTCACTTGCCCGAGGTCACACACTATTGCTTAGCATGGCCAAGTTCATCAAGAAAGACCAACATGTGGTTCGGGTTCATCTCGCCAGTCAGCTCTGCTGTTCCATTATTCTATGTCAGTCTGGCTCAGGGCACAGGATGTATGAGAGGAAAGTGTGGGTTGTGCCTTGAATTTTCTTCTCATCATTTACATCAAAACAATAGCCGACTTGGGGACAGAATGCCTCCACCAAAGTTGGAACGGATTTAACGATCTTTTGCAAAGAACATTTACTTCCAAGGCGCACTAGGTTTCAAGCTACCAGATAGGTCCATTGGTGGGTAAAGCCATTAGTTGAATGTCAGGGCTTTTTGTGTTTTGTTTTGTTTTTTCCTTCAAATCTGGCCTTTTTTCTTTCCCTGCTGTGGATGATGGAATCTAAAATATTTATGTGGCTTTATAATGACTATTTAGCATTTACAGGCACCTGGCATCTGCCAAAGTGCTTGACAGTCAGTATTTATTAAGAGGAAAATAACTGGTAGAAAATCCGCCCTGTGATATTTGGGGAGTAAGTCCCTTTAGGACTACAGAGCATGTTTGGGGGAACAGTGTTGGAGCCAATGATTCACAGTGAAATTGATTTGCCAAATTTTGCCTAAGGCCTTGCACTTAAATTTTCCCCTAGTTTACTAGGCTTTATTCCAAGAATCCTGAGAGGTAGCATGATTATTATGCATTTCATTTACTCATGAAGCACTTATTAAACCTTGAATATGTGTTGAGGATGAAGGATTGATAAAACTCCACCCAAGTATGCGGTAGGTGCTCCTCCCATGGTGCCTTGGGTATAGCCTTAAGGGAATTAGTGGTTCTCAGTGATGGAGGAAAGGGTGGAATCTGGCAATGTCTGGAGACATGTTTGTTCATCATGACCAGAGGATGCTACTGGCATCTAGTGGGATTGGCCAGGGATGCTTCTAAACATTCCATGATGTACAGGATACCCTAATCCAACAATGAGTTATCCATTCCAAAATGTCAATAGTGCCAAGGCAGGGGAAACTTATTGTAACCCTATCTCTCTGGTTTGGTTACATATCAGCTTCCCCCACCATATCATAAGATCTTTGAGGGCAGAGACAATTTCTTATTCTTCATTATGTCCCAGTGCTTAACACATACACAAAACTCAATACAGGGGGCCCACAATCTCAGGGGTGGAGATAGGTAAACAGGCAATTTAGGGATAAAATGTGTCTGGCCTTCAAAGTACAGTCAGAAAAAGCTATTTTTGTGTGGTCTTATAATTTATCATCCAAACAGATACCCTTTTGAAAGTGAAAGTGAGTGCTTTGAAGTAATTAAGGCAGGACAACAAGTGAATCCTTGCAACAGGCCTATTCCACACAGGTTAGGAACATATATGGTCAATCCTAGCTCTACAGCTCACATGTTACTGAGTACCCACCATGAAGAAGGTTCCAACGCTTCACAGAATCCACTCCCACAAACATGAGTTGGGTATTAGACATATAGAAGATTTCATGGGAGCTGGAGAAGTTTATGTTGCATGTCACACAGCAAAAATTTAAAAAAATAAATAACTAAAACCTCATTAAATAACTTGTTCTTAGTCCACGCCCCCATTTCATGCCCCTGTTCTGCCAACAACAACTTTCTCCTCTGCCTCACTCCTCTGCACTGTTGGAGTAAGCAGAACTGAAGCCATGTTGGGACCTAAAACTGCATGGGCTGTAGACAAATTTTTAAGACAGTTTTTTTCTTGGCCTACATTTCTCTGAGTTTCCTCTTTTCCCATGGTTATTTGATATTTTGAACCTTGGCTATGGGGCAAGATGACATTATTTACATGCATGTAAAGTTGTTTTCTAGCCAGCCTGAAGCAGCAGACTTGCATGTACCACCCAGGCCCTGAGATAAGGATGGGAGCAGAGACCAGACAGAGTCTTGGCAAGACCTTGCACCTGAGACTTGCATGAAGCCCTCACTGCTCACATGCTCCTCCCTCCTGCTTTTTGTTTCCCATGCTCCATTCCCTCATCCCCCTCTTTAAAAACCCTTCGGTAAACCTAAGGCTTTGCGATGGCTTTAGTCTGGCCCTTCTCCTTCAGGTTTATAGGAGAGATAGGTTAGCCTAGCATCTCTCCTCAGGTCACTGGTATTCCCAGATAAAAGCTGACTTCCATGTTCAGTAACATTTGACTTTTGAGTTATTTGTTTTTAATCTGGGGGCAAGCAGCCAGACCTGTGAGTTTGATACCAAATTTTGGGGAGCCTCAGCCAGGAGCTGAGTGACCCCTATAACACTGAGGTTTCAATTAAACTTTTTATTTTCCTTTTATAGTAAACTCTATTTCAGTAAAAACCAATCGTTTATAATCTTTAATGCAATTATTGCAAAAATAAACACTTACTTCTTTATGATCCAAAATGTCATTGTTTTATTATGAGCAAATAATAGGGACAATAAAGTTACTATCTTTAACTTTAGGTAGAATAACTTCTTTATTTTGTAATCGCATCTGACACTACTGCTGCAAGGAAATCCCCAGCTGAGACTGTAATAAACCATTTCTTTCTAGTAGATTTAAGAAGATCCTCCTCAGCACAAGATCAACACAAGATCATCATCCCTGTATAGTCTTTGAGATCTCACAACTTTATATGTGAGTTTGATATCAAGTGGACCTTTCAGAATAAAATTTACTGGTATTTAATATACTCTGTTCCAGTTGGCTTTCTGCGAGTACATGAAACAAACACCAGATGGTAATTTGTATAAGGATAAGAGAACTGGTCCTAATTTTAGAAAATTCTTGGCCACCTCCCTCACCCAGAGTTAGGAAGGGAATTCTCAGTTGGAATGACTTTCCAAGTTTCAAGAAGCAGCTGTCCGATTTTCTCAAAACTGTGCCATCATTTTAAAAGGGTATCAAGACAGTCCACAGTATTCCGTGCATAGGAAACATGTTATCTAAATCTTCCCTATCGTTGGTAACATTGACCAGGACAAAGGTGTGTCTCAGAGACTGTAACTCTTGACAATCCAGTTCCACATTCACTCTATACCACCATTTGCAGCTAGTGAAACTGGCTGAACCAGTTTTTAATCTCTGGTCTACACTGTCAGGTGGCAAATCTCACTGAAAAGGCTCACTGGTGAGGAGAACTGGATGTAAGGTGTAGTGATGCAGACTGGGCACACCCGGGCCTGCTGACAATTTGCTAAACAGATGGCTTGTGCAAATACAGTTGTCACACTCAGTCATAAAGTAAACTGCGAACCAGGGAGCAGCAGGTGGCTGGGGAAACACAGTGCTTAAATGCTGTCTGCTGTTTACTTTTAGATCATAGAGACTGAAATCTTCCTAATTGAAAGCAACAAACAGTCAATGGAGAAATCATTGTGTGCAAAATACTGTGCTAGGCCCTGAGGCCCAGAGAAAGTTGAATTGTGGAGAACCCTGACTTCCGGGATATTTCGCTTACTGTGCCAAGGGCCATATTGAGAGGAAAGCTAATGGCTGTGGAGGAAGAAAGAAAGAAGGGATTGACAATTCCATCCTTTTGGAGGGGAGGTCGAATGTGAGAACAGAGAGCTGGCTTCTATGCTCAAGTAGAGTGGGAAGCTTCTTCTAGAAGAGACAAGAACTAGAGTAATGGAACAGGAGGGGAAGAGGGCAGAGGGGAGAGTGTGTGTGCATGAATGTGGGTGTGTGCGGGGAGAGGGTGTGTGAATGCTTGTGAGAGGCAGAGCGTTTAAATGTGGAGGACTTAGTAGGAGATAAGTCTATGGAAGGTGGGATAGGCCTAATTGTGGAGCATAGACGTATAGAACAGAAATACACAGGTTTATAGAATATAACATAAATATAAAATACAATATAATATGTAGCATAAATTATGGAGCATAGATTTATAGATTATAAAGGATTTCTGACCCCCTCCTCCACCACGAAAACATGTTCTCAAGGCAGGATGAATTCTAAGGCATTTATCTATGCAATTGAAAGTTTTGGGTAGGAGAAAGGGGTGTTAGCAAACCTGCATTTTTAAAAGCTTATGGTGTTGATTAAATAACGTGCTGGTATTGCAAGGCTGTGTTCTAACCAACTGAGCTAACTGGCCAGGCCGGAGAGGGAGCGGGGGAAAGGAGGAATTGGTAAAGGGACACGAAAATCAACTACATTGTGTATTGATAAATTAAAATTAAAATTAAAACACTAACCCCTAAAAAAAATAATAATAATATGCTGATAATAGAGGCAGGGGGCTGATTAGGAGATGACTGCAATAGTCTAAAGAGAGAGCAACCAGAGTCCCATCATCATGTCGGTTCTTTCTCAGGCACTTAACTACACAACAGGCACAGGACTAAGTGCTACCCCTATATCATCTCATGTAATGCTCATAAAAATCCTATGAGCTAAATGTTTTTATTCCCATCTCAAGTGAAGCCCAGGATAAGCAACATGGCTGGTAAATGCTGGAGCCAGAAGTGGAGCCAGATCCATGTGATCCAGGGTCTGGGCTGCTGATCACCACCCTGCACTACCCCAGAGGGAGGCAGGAGTGACAGGCAGGGAGGAGGAGGAGGCTCATGGCATTTCAGCAGGTAGTGTGAGATTTTGTCTTCAGCTGAGCTGATGCATGCAGATGAAGGAGTAAATGTAGGGAGAGAAAGAGATTGAGCTTTTTCAGATGAGTTAAGTTGGAGATACATAGGACATCTATGTGTGGACAGTAGCAAAGAGCTGGGTGTGGATCTGAAATTCAGATGAGGTCATGAGAGAGGATGAGAACATGAGAGAGATGAGGTGTGAGAAGAGAATCTGTGACTTCAAGATGCTCATACTTTAGGGAAAACCAGGAAAAGGGCTCTCAAAGAGAACTCTCAAGAATTTAAGGTGGTAGTAGTGATCATCAGAAGATCTCCCATGTAAAAGATTTTGAAATGAATAAATGAGAAGTTTCTCGTAACCATCCCTAGCCAAAGAGAAGATTTAGAAATACAGTGGTACTTTTTTTTCTTGTGTATAATTTTAGCAGGATAAATTGAGCTGAGGACTGGTATCCTGATAAAATAATCATCCAAAAGCCTGATCTGTCTGCACCACTGGAACTTGCAAGTTGAGCAAGGCAGGTCCACCGAGCCATCACCCTTAGCTGGCACTTTGCTGCTGGTAGAAATTCTGGAATCACCAATTGTCACAGTTAGGCCCCAAATACATAGAACTACCATCTTCCTGGCCAGAAACCTGAGTGTTTCCTATGACACTTTCTCCCCACCTCTAAATCAAATCCTTCATTAAACCCCATTAAATCCATCTTTTCAATATCTCTTCCTTGAATCAAATTGCCACTTCCCTAATTCGGACTATTGTCACCTCTTGTTTGAAGTGTAACAACAATCTCTTGTGGGTCTCCTCTTTTCTCCCTCAAGTTTGATTTCCCTGGGGCAATACATGTATATTTGTTATCACATCCTACATGGGCCTCTATTCAAGGCATTTCAAGATAATCAGTTCAGGCCTTCTCTCCCATCTCAGAGCTTCCTGCCTACTCTTCCTGCTGCCTGGAAGGCTCTTCCCCAAATATCCACGTGGCTAGCTAGCTCCCTTATTTTCTTCAGGTCTTCAATCAAAACCAACCCTCTAAATAAAGTTTCCTTAGCCACCCTATCTAAGCATTTCAGCACCCTATCTAGAATTTCAACACTAACTTCCCCAAACACACCCAGTTCATATCCTTCCTCTCTGCATTATGTTTTCTCCGTAATACTTAGCACCACCCAAACCTCTACACACTCCACTCGTTTCTCTTGTTCATTGACTGTCTTCTCCACGAGAAGATACATTCTGCAAGGGCAGAGATTTTCATCTACTTTTTTCTGCTGATGGATTTCCTCTGTTCAGAAACATACTTGACATGTGGTAGAAAATGAATGATCAGTGATGTTTACTAATTGCTTCTTTTGGTGTTTTCTTAATGTCCTAGATTATCTGGTTAATTTTCTCAATTCTCACTTGGAGTGCATAAGCAACTTCAAGTTGTTTTTGAGGTTGGTTGCTTATGTCTTGCTACAAAAACCAAACAAACAAAAACCCATTTTGGGGATCATTTTAGGGAAGAACAGTCTGCTGTTTCTCCTTAGTTTTAAACACAAAACATGGGCTGGGGAAAACTGTTCCATTTTAAAAGTATTAAAAATGAATGATAGGTTAGCCAGTTAGAGCATGGTTTTGATAACACCAAAGTCAAGGGTTCAGATCCCCATACCAACTAGCTGCCAAAAAAAAAAAAAGAGTTATGAATTTTCATTTGAAAGGTCTTCTCATTCGTGCTTATAAATAGCTATGATATGACCCAATTGAGCTAAAAGCTCTCTAATGGTTAACGTGAAATTAATCCTTACAGCTACTTTATATTGAGAAACAAAAAAAGTTGGGGAATATTAGAAAAAGAAAGCTCTCTATTTTATTACTTTCTTATGAGCAAAGTTCATCACAACCGCTTTAGAATAGAACTCGGTTTTGAGAAAGTCCTATTTGTCTTGCAGAAAATATATGTGCATTGATAAAACACAGATGATTTAGCAAACAACAGTTTCTGTGGGAATGATGGGGCAACTAAAAACATGAGTCAGAAAAATACTTTAATAACTATGCTTTGCTCGTAGCCGAACCAACCCAAAGTCAGGCACAGCCTGTGGGGAATTAAGTAGTAGTATAGATTTCAGAATAAGGTAGAGAGAAACACCCACAAAATCCAGGCCCACAGTGCAGTGCAAGTGTCCCAAAAGGAAAAACTCAGCTGGACAACGGTGCTTAGCTTCCAGGAAGTGGAAGCAGCCACCTAGTACAGACACCAGCTGTTATTAACAGGACTTCATGGTTAGGTTTAGATACCAGTCACTCAGTCTCTGGCCCAGAAAGATAGTGGGTTTTTCCTACTGTAGTTGAACAAGTTGGCATTCAGCATACACAGTCTCACTTCCAGAAGGGCTTCACCTCCACCTTCAGCGATCTGCTTTGGGAAGTCATTCTTGATTAGTAGGTCTCAATAAACAGTCTGACCTGCATTTACTCCACCTGGAAATAATAATGCTAACAGTTAATATACATTGAGTATTTACCTTATATCAGGCACGTAATAAACATTTCATGTGTTCCATCTCACTTAATCTTCACAACAGTCTTGTGAGATAGGTAGTATCTCCCATTTTACAGCTGGGGAAACTGAGGCTTAGAGATTATAGGGATCTTGGCTGAAATCATGCAATGAGTCAGTGATGATGAATCCAGAACTGACGTCAGAACTGTAGCAATTAACCCCTATGCTCTACCCTCGTAAAGAATAAAAACCAAAGAGACAGGGTAATGGAAAAAAAAAAAAAAAATGTGATCCCCAGAGGATGTTTTCTACCACTGTCCTAAGTACATCAGAAAAGCTCCAAACTAAACCAGAAAAACAGGCTCAGCCAGCCTCTATTCCAAACTGACACTTTATAAATTGCTTCAGGGGAACACTAGGTTGAGAAGCATTATTTTGAAATATTTGGGGAAGGTAGAGGAGGAGGATGTCACTATAATAGTACCAAACAAAAAAAACCTAATGACCACTCCAAACCAGTAACATACTGGAGTGTATTTTGTGTTCATTTGGCATATAATCATTCAAACATATGCATTTATTTTTTGCTTTTATAAAAAAGCAAAAAATTAACAACACACATACATAAGATGTGGGAAAAGAAACAAACATTTTCAACCTACAGGCAGTCTGTCTGCTATATCACCAAGAAGCATAGGCCTAGGAGTGAGTAGAAGCAAGTCCCACAAGTCCAGCGTTCAAAGATATGTATTTTGCCTACTACATAGTACTAAACACAAGCCAACAACTTTATGCATGCACAAAAGCAAGGACATCACTCAGTACAGGAGACTTGAATGGTTTATCAAAGTTTATTTTGGCTCTTGGTGATTTTCTCATTACAAAAAAAAATTTAGAACCATTTCCACTCGTGTGATTCAACTCTCCCATATTTCCAACACATTTTTAAAGGTTATTATTATTGCAAGTGTAGATTTCTTTTTAACTTAAGCTAAAAACCATTATTTAACAGGCAGCATAATTTGACTTCCACATCCTCTTGAAATCACCAATACAAAGTACTTGCAAAATGTTTGTTTCCCAGGCATTTCCAAATAAGTTCAATACTGTCTGCCATGTTGCATAAACTAAATGAGGATAGTTCCTGAAATACGGAACTAGGATGTTGCACCCTCCAGAACAGGGTGCCGCTTTCTTTGTGCTCTGAAAAATACTTTCTATTTCACTTCATTTTAGTAATAGTGAAAAAATCAAAAATGGAATGCTATCAGGAGCAGCACTTAACAGGGACAGTTCTGCAAACTGATAGAAGATTATTACGTCTTCAGCTAAGTTCTGCAAATTTGTGTAAAATCAGAATCCTCTCTGTGACTATTTTAAGTAGAATCTTCACTTTTTTAGTAGCCAATTTCTTCCTCTCATCAACAGGATATAATATGGCATATAATGAGATCACATTATAACAGATTTTAATATACCGTAGGTCAAATGGTGCCCCCATAGCGTAACTACTCAGAACAAATTCTAATAATAAGCTATTTAGCTAAGTGCATATTATCGGACTTGTTTCTGGTAATGTTAGTCCTAATCCCCTGAAATTTCAGCTCCACAGTTTTCAATAAGCAGTCAATTAGGGAGAAAAAAAAAGGAAGCAGCATATATGTATTTCTTTTTCACTTTTATAAAAGATTTTTACTCTATCTGCTTATATCGATCAGATATAACACTGAAATAGGTGTTATGAAAACACGTTTGATACAGTACCAGTAGGGCAAGTCCTTAGGGTTGGAGACCCAGGCTGTGGAGTCAGACTGCATTTGTGTCCTGGTTCTACCACTTGCTAGCTGGGTGATTGGGGCAATTTACTTAACCTCTCTGTGCCTCTGTATCTGCATCTGTTAACTGATGGCAATAATAGTACCTACCCTATCAATGAGAACTAAATGGGGTTAATTCAGGCGAGCACTTGGCACAGTGCCTGGTATATAGAAATTACCCAAAAAATGTTAGAAGAGAAAATGTAAGAAGAAAATTATCTTAAAATTGAACTGGCAGGATGAGACCTCCTGTATGGACAAGAGCCAGTATGGCAATGTACGCAAAATGGTGCGGGGAAGCTCTTCAAGAGCAGGCTGTGGACAGCAGTAGATGCTCAAGTAGACTGGGAAGTTTTCATGGAGGAAGTGTCCTCACAGGCTAGGACTTGCTTTTCAAAGTATGTCTATGGACCAGCAGCACTGGCATCACTTGGAAGTTTGTTCGAAATGCAGACCTTCCCACCCAATTTTAGCCCTACTGGATCAGAATCTGCATTTCAACGGCATGCCTAGAAGATTTATGGTGCATAACATTGAGAAGCCCTTTTCTTTTTTTTTTTTTTTTTTTTTTTTTTTTTTTTTTTTTTCT
>NW_007726290.1:469285-473017 GCF_000696425.1 Galeopterus variegatus | reverse complement strand
TTTTTTTTTTGTCTTTTTCCGTGTCCGGCAACGGATCGCAACCCTCAGTGTCACCCCCGTACCGGACCGGGACCAGCAACGGGATCGCAGCCCTCGGCGTTGCTCCCACGCCTCGCTCAGCCAGTGAGCGGGAACCGGTCTGTATGTGGGATCTGAACCCTCGGCGGGAGCGCCGCCGCGCCTCTCAAGTGGCGCACTATAGCAGTGCGCCACCGGGCCGGCCCGAGAAGCCCTTTTCTAAGACACATCTTGCTTCTCAAAACTCTCAGGCCTGCCATTATCTCCTATCACACACAGCAGCACATACCAAAGAGTAACTCTGGTGAGAGGGAGCCTATAATCCCCAAAATTCCCACTGCGAAAAACTGTGAATGTGAAATTCTAACAGTTACGCATTTGAAATACGTTAGAACTGACAAAAACAAGTAGAATCAGCTAAATAAAGCATGAAACATAAGTTATGATTCAATTAATATTTATGCCTAGACAGGATAAAAATCACAAATATTTATTTCACTCAGACTGAGAAGAAAAGTGAGGAAACATATGATCCCTCTCTTTGGTAGGGTTTGGGCAGAAGTCCCTGGAACAGTCAGTTTTATAAAAAGTGTGCATACCCCTAGAAAGCAATGACATTTCAGTTGCATGTGCCTCCCTGTCTATTCCTCTCACACACACACACCAAACACCACCACCACATTTTGGTGAGTTACACTATGTGCACACCACATATTGCCGAGAAACAGACAGACACACACACACTCCCCCAACCTCATCTACACCTTCCCACTTTTTTGTGTCTGCCTACCTCTGTCCTTAGGCACCTGCTCAAATCTTGCCTGCCAAAGACACAGAATCTTTGAACTTAAACTTTCAGGAAACAGGGAACAAGAACAGAAGGGGAAGTATCTCATGAATATTCATAACCAATAAAAAATAAATAAAATAAAATAAAATAAAAATAAATTCTAATAAAAAAGAACAGAAGGGTAGAATTGATGGTGAAAGTAATAATTTCTATTATTTATCAGACGCGTAGTACTGCAAGATCTTGTCCTGACAAGATTATCCGTTCCTCTTTAATTTTTGCAATAACCTTCTAAGACAAGCTGTTTATTCTCTACTTTTCCAATTGTGGAAATAAAAGCTTATGAGCTAGAATAAATTGCCAAAAGCTGTGTGGCTAAGAAGTAGCATAACTGATAGTCTGACCCAGGTGTCTATCTTTTCCTTTTCTTCTGACAGAGTAAAGACATCTGTGAATCCCAAAGTCATCTTGAGACATGGCTTCTAATTTGTAATTCAAATGCAATATTTTCTCTCACTTTCACTTTGCATGATGAGTGGGGAAGTGGCAAAGGAGTATTCTGAAGTCAGACTGAATTTAAGCTGTGGATGGTGAAGCACGGGATAATTTCCTCCTTGGTATTTTAGAAGTTCTTCATTTTAACCATCTGTTGCAGGCTGACAGATGGGTTGATATATGACAGAATAATGGGTCTTCAATTCTAGAAAGGCATAAGGAATGCTTGAAAAATAGCAGTTCTTTTCATGAACCCATGTTAATGCCACTTGCTCATTTGCAAAAAAAGTTGGGAGAGAAGTGTAAAATATAATCATAATCATTCTCCTAAATATAAAGTTTCTTATAATTACCAAAGGTCAAATCCAGTAAAATATGCCTATTTTAAAATCATGACAGAATTTTCAAAATCACTCACTTAAAAGGATATACAAGGGGGAAAAGATATGCATAAAGAAAAACAATTAAAACAAATTTTTAAAGACATTCGTCCATTCCTATTCCCTAGCTATTAAATTCTTTTATTTTTATAGGCAGCCAGAGTTATGAGTTTCTTATATCTCTTAGGTAATTTAAGAAACATGCAGATTTTTGAGACCGAAATGATTTTCCCTTTAAGTGTTTCCATCAAATGTGAAATCTCCCTCCTTTCTTATTGTATTCAATGTATATATATGGGAAGTCACTAACAGAAAACATTTGGCTAGGCACTAGGGACACAGGTGGTTAAGACATTTCTGTCCCCAAGGAACTTAAAATCCTTTCTGTAATGTAGCAATGTGACCAAGGTATTCATTGATCGTGTTAGTGGCTCACAGTCCCAGGCAGAAGTTCTTCAGATGGCCTTATATGTCTTTGCACATCTACCCAAGTTCTTTTTAAAGCATGTATTGCAACCAGATGAAATATTCAGACACACACACACACACACACACACACACACACACACACACACACACACACACACACACACACACACACACACACACACACACACACACACACACACACACACACACACACACACCCCATATACACACTCAGATGCTTGTTCCTACTCTTAGAAGGAGAACGTATAATCTTTCACCATTAAGTATGCCTTTAGCTGTAGAGGATTTCTTTAATGTGTGTTTACGCTCTTTATCACATTAAGGAAGTTCCCTTCCATTTCTAGTTTGCTGAGAGTTTTTATCATAAGTAAATCTTGAATTTTGTTAAATGTTTTTTCTGCATAAATTGATATTATCATAAGGTTTGTGTTCTTTAGCTTGTTAATTATTAATTATTAGCTTGTTGGCAGATTACATTTATTGATTTTTGCATATTAAAACAACTTTGCATTCCTGGAATTTAAAAAATTGCCAAATAGGTTTGAAGCTCTACCTGCAAAGAGGCTCAACATTTCAGACTGGGTTGTCAAAGTTTTGGCCATATTTATTTAACCTCAGTAAAATGATTCTATTTCCAAAACAATGTCAGAACACAAATTGAAAAAAAAAGTCATTTCGGCTGAATTTATAGTCAAAGGTCATTGACTATGACCAAATCAGGCCAGATCACTTGAAGATTACACAATCTTCACCATCATCATCATCACAACCATTAATGCAACAACTAAAATATTACCAGCTTCATGCTCAACATTTTTATTTAATTTTAATCCTCATGGTCCCTTTAAGGGATGCTCCTATTCCATGTTACAGATGTGAACATTGAAGCCCCCCAAATTTTTAAATCCATGGTCAGGCTGGCTTTATTGCATTATTTGCAGCCCCTCATATCAACTCATCCATGTCCTATCTGGGAGATGCCAGTAGTGTAGAATAGTAACTTAAATAATAGGGTTGTTTTCAAGGGAGTATTTGACAGCTTGAACTTATCTCGGCAGTTCCTTCCCACTCTAATATTATGTAATTCTGAGGGACGGACATGTGCATTTTTTCCTGGTTTCAGGGAAGGTGATGGTGAAAGAACAGAGAGCAGAGCTCAGAGAAGAACTGACTTAGTTCCAAAGGTGGCACCTGAAAGAATAGCCACATGTTCTGAGTCACAATTTCTTGGTGTAGCTTACTTGAAACAATTTCCTATAGAATGTATGCATTTTTAAATACAGTTTAGAGGTGGGGCAACTTAAAAATATTTAGACAAATTAAGAAATTACTCTGGATTATATGGTATTTTCATTATTCATGCCTCTACCATCTGCCATTATATGGAGAAAAAAGAATAGCTGAGTGGGCCGGCCCGGTGGCGCACTGCTGCAGTGCGCCGCTTGGGAAGCACGGCAGGCGCTCCCACCGAGGGTTCGGATCCCACATACAGACCGGTTCCCGCTCACTGGCTGAGCGAGGCGTGGGAGCAACACCGAGGGTTGCGATCCCGTTGCCGGTCCCGGTCCGGTACGGGCGCGACACTGAGGGTTGCGATCC
>NW_007726290.1:345902-469034 GCF_000696425.1 Galeopterus variegatus | reverse complement strand
AAAAAAAAAAAAAAAGGAAAAAAAAAAAAAAAAAAAAGAATAGCTGAGTCATCTTTTTTTAAAAATGTGTGTTTTTGTGTGTGGGTGTGATATCACATATATACACATATTACTTTCAAGATATGTATGTGTGTGTGTGTGTGTATAAACTATGAAAGGGTGGGTTTGTTCACATGATGAGAAGACACTGTAGTCCAGAGTACATGTGAGAGATGAAGTTCAAATCTGGCTGCTTCCGACTCCAGGCCTCCTGCCGTGTCTTCTGTATGCTACACTTCCTCCAGATGTTTCATCTATGTGCTGCCTGACATCTGGTGTTTTTCAGATATGTTTATAATGCCCAGATGTTTTGTGTCAAGTAAACAAGGCAGGTGGTTAATTACCTAAATCTTAGCATTTGCGTCTAGCTGGCTCAATGGCACCTCCCAAAATATTTTGAAAGTGCTAAAAAATACATAGAAATAAAAAGGTTGGTATGGTGTTCAATAAGCATCTCAAAATTTCCAGATTCATCTGACTAACTCTACAAATGTGAATTTTTCCCCAGTTGTTTTTAAGACATCCAAACTGGTTTCCACATTTGCCTCACTTCTGGTCTAGGTTCTGGGGCTTGTTACTTGTTTCTGTACTTATTGATAGAAGTGTCAAAACCAATAACCAATTATTTGGAAAGGGTGTCATTTCTTGTATAAGCTGTTAACTCACCAAGAAACACTTAACAACACTGGTTGCTTCCCTAGGCTTGCAAACTGCTAGGGTGCTAGGGTCCAGAAGGCAGAAATACTCTTCTGCCAACATGTTCACACTAGACTTACCTTGTTTATTGCTTGGCTTTCTAAGAAGGAGAGGATTGCAGGTGGACAAGTGCAGAGAGTCAATAGCCTCAGCAATCATGTGAGCCACCAAAATTCCCAAGAAATAAGCAGTCTCTTCTCATACTGATACCTACTTCTTCTAGCAGCATAGTCCAAGAAATGCCTTGGTCCTGACTGACCCAATATCAACATGCATCCCTCTTAGGCACAGAGCAAGCAGGTAGTAGAGAGGTGCCTAATGCACCCTCTAGAGGCCACTTCATAGGCCTTCCAGATAAATGATTTTGTGGCATATTTATCACTATGGTTAGAATGTCCCCCCAAGCTCATGTTGGAACCTAACCCCCAATATGGTGGGGGGGACCTTTAAGAGGTCACTGGCTTGTGAGGACTGTGCCCTCATGAATGGATTGCCCCATTCATGGAGTAATGAGTTGATGGTTTTAATGGGTTGTCATGGGCACAGACTAGTGGCTTTATAAACAGAACACATGACAGAGTTCTTTCCATTCTTGCCATGTGATACCCTGTGTCACCATGGGACTCTATACAGAGTCTCCACCAAGAAGGCCCTTACCAGATGTACTCCCTGGACCTGAGATTTCCTAGCCTCCAAAACTGTAAGAAATAAACTTCATTTTCTTTATACAATACCAAGTTTCAGGTATTCTGTTATAAGAAACAGAAAATGGACCAATATATTTATTATTCAAGATTAGTCTGCCCTGAGAACCATCTAAGGGTCAAACCTAAAAAGAACCTGGATGCAACCAGATCTATGTAATTTTTCCTGTCCTGTTAGGCTGGCCAGTACTACCACTCTTTTTCGTTCGTTTGTTTGTTTGTTTGTTTGTTTGTTTGTTTGTTTGTTTGTTTTCAAAACACCAAGTCCTTTTCCTGCAAAGCTGTTATCATAATTTACAATTATATGTCTTTCTGTAATTATTTAACTAAGGTCTCTCTCCTCCACCGGAATGAGTATTGGGACCATGTCTGTTTTTATTAACTACTGTATTTCCAAGGCCTGGCACCTGGTAGGATCTCAATAGAGATTTGCTGAATAAGTAAATGAGCCCACCTGACTTATTTGACCATCAAAACCTACTAAATAATGCCAATACACTTTTCCCTACTACTGCATTTTTAGCTATTATATGTGGTAGAATTTTTTTATATCAAGACTAATTAAAAGAGTAAATTTTCAAGCACTGGGTTAAGCATTTTATTGCATTAATTCTTTTATACTTGGCAAAACCCCTATGAAAACATGTCATTAGTGCTCCTTTTTACAAATAGGGAAACTGAGGCTTAATAGGGTCCCAGAGCTAGTTTGTAAGAGCTGAGATCTGGCCCCATGGCTGCCTGATCCTAAACACTGGGGACTTAGCCACTGTGTGATAGTTTCTATTCTAAAAATCTATATATAATAAGACTTACCTCACAAATTCTCAATAAAAATTAAGTGGAATAATGTATATGAAGAGCTTAGCACAGTGCCTGGCCCGTAGTAAGCAAAGAATCAATAGCAGCTATTAATATTAATACTACTACTAATGCTATTAATTTATCTTAAACAGTTGTTAATTTTACTAATTACTATTAACTTATTTTGAAAAGTTTGCACTATTAGTAATGAACAGGTTAGGCAGGATCAATTGGAAATTAAGATTTTGAAATCAATTGTCTATAACTGAAATAAAGAGAGAGATGCAGAGGATCTTCTTAAAAGTCTTCTTTTCATGAGAAAAGTTATAAACAAGAAATACAAAGTCTCAGTTCCACAGCTGAACAGCCACAAATCAATTGATAAAGTTCTCTGGGAACAGTCAAGAAAAGAAAAAGTGCAGTATGTCAATCATAATCGAATTTAACTTAAAGAAAAAGAAGTGGAATCCTACACTGATTCTCAAGCATGAGCCAGATTCTTCACACTTGAAACAAGATGATTGATTATTACTCAGTCCTTATAACAGAAGAACATCAGCATCCACTACATCTCTCTTTTTGTAAAATCCTGATTAATTGACAGTGTGACAATAAAGTGTCTACAGTTAGAACATAAAACAACCCAGGCAGTGTGGAGAATAGAAAGATGTGAACCACTGGACTGGAGGGTGGAGCACAGATCTCCTTTGGCTTGTACACCCTGCCTCTGCTCCATTTTTAGGACAGTACCCAGTCTATGGTGGGAAGATAGTAAATGTTGAACAGATTCCTGGAAAGAGGAATAGATACAACCATGGAAAAATGAACTAATCAAAGGGATTAGGAGTCAAACAAATCTGAGTTTGGAATCCAATGTCTCCATTTACATAACTTCTATAAGCCTCTCCTTCCTAATTTATAAAACATAAAAACCAATAGCTACTTCACAGGGTTGTGGTGCAGGTGAAATGGGGTGAAATGGGTAAAGCACTTTAACATCACACCTCACACATGGTGGCCCCATCCATCAAAGCTAGTTTGGGATGTAACAAGGTTCACCTCCGGTGATGGACAGAGACTTCTCAGTTCAGCAAATCTTGCGTGCAACCAAAGCTTAGCAAATTAGTAACTCTGAGACCTCCAGCAAATCGCTTAACCTTTCTGAAACCTGACTTTTTCATCTGTAAAACAGGGTCAATAAAAGTCACCTCAAAGTGTTATTGTGAGAATTAAATGTATAATGTATGGAAGGCACAGTGTCTGATACATAGTAACTGCTCCATAAATGATAGTCATAAG
This sequence comes from Galeopterus variegatus, assembly GCF_000696425.1. Classification (NCBI taxonomy): domain Eukaryota; kingdom Metazoa; phylum Chordata; class Mammalia; order Dermoptera; family Cynocephalidae; genus Galeopterus; species Galeopterus variegatus. The sequence continues at coordinate 465,495 of NW_007726290.1, read as the reverse complement.
TATTAATATCAACACCTAATTTTTATTGTGAGCCAGTAAAATCACAGCCCTCTACAAGCAATAGAGTGCTTTTATAATAGATTAAGACTACAGATTTTTGAGCCAAACTCCCTGGGTCTAAATCCCGGCTCTGCATCTTTCAAGCTGGGTTTAAGTAATTTATCCCATCTACAAAACGAGTAATAACAGTATCTATCACAACAGGGTTGCTGAGACATTAAATAAGCAAATATACATAAAGCATTAAGAAATGTTCTCTAAGTGTTAGCAGCTCTCATCTTCACCACCACCACCATCATCATCATCATCACCATCATCATCATCATCATCTTCTTGAAGGGTGCCACACAATCAACTTCTTAGAAATTACTTACTGGGAGGTAAATTTAAAATATAACAACAATAACAATAACAATAACTGAATGTATTGGAATGTTTACTCCAGCTATGACAACATTGAAAAAGTAGGCAGACTGGTTTTTCTGTTGAGCTCAGAGAAAACCTTGCTTGGAGGAGGGACAGAGACCCCCACTAAGAAACACATGTGGAGCCTCCAGCTCTTGGGTGACAGAAAGAAGAACTGAGGTGGGGTGTGAAGCTGAGGCAATTGGGGTAGCATCTGTGTTTTGCAAATGAAGCAGCTGGTACCCACACTCCTTGGCTTATTAGCCAGAAGGTAAATCTTCAAATAAACACACAGGGTAGGAAGTTCTTCCCCGAAATGTAAGAGCAGCAAGACTCCATCCAAAGCTTCATAGAGCTGGCCATTTGACTATGGTTACAGGCTTTCTGACTTCACGTTTCTGCTCTCTGATAAAGATTAACAAACTTGATGGCTTGACCACTCTTACCCCAGGCAGATTTCCTTTGCATTTGAAGCACAGGCCTTAAGTCCCTGCTTTCTGTGGGGACAAGAGCTCACCCAGCAGGCTTAAGCCACTTCACCAGGGGATTTGCCATTAAAGATTCTAAAGTCTGGAGGATGAATGGGTTTGTCTAAGCACACTCAGTGTCAGAAGAGGGGAGACTGACCTGCTGGGACTGAAAACTCTAACCCTGGTCGAAACGCACTTTATTTACCACTGGAAACTGAGTTTCAGTTTCCTTATTCATAAAATAATAAATGTAATGCCTGCTTCATGGAATTGCTGTGAAGGTGAAATGAAACGTGTAAAGTCCGTGTAAAGCATGCAGCATCCAGTACGCGCTGCCTGCTCGATGGTGCTGGGACCTCTGAATCTTCCGTTTCTCTCCTCCTCCTTTCCCCTCTTCCCTCTCTCTCTTCCTGCCTCAGACGTTGCCGCTGCCTCCCCCTCCCCTCCCATTGTCTCCTTCTGCCCGCTACTTCTTCATCTTCCTCCCTCCTCATCCCCTATTTCCTTCTCCTCCTTGTCTTTCCCTTTCTTCCTTCCCCTCCTCCCCATCCTCCTCCTCTCCCCCCTTCTCTTTTCCCCTCCCCTGCCCTCCCATCTCCCTTCTCGTCTAGCTCCTCCCCCTTGTCATTCTCCTATTTCGTCACACTAGCCAGCTCAACAAACAAGAAGATGACATATCTCCTCCCATTTCACCAGCCAACATCTCACCACGTGCCCTGAGAACAGAGCGGTCAAGTCAACCTTTCCCTACAACTAGCCTAAAATGCAGCTCCCGCTTGGCCCAGCTGCACCCATGGGCCACCCATCTCCCTCCTTGGGCTGCCAGTGCAGAGGACTCAAGCCTCCCTTTGGTAACACTGATCTGCCTTCAGACCTCCACCAGACTACTGAGGCAATGAATTGATCGACCATATCAACCTACCTATGGGACACTGCAGACCAAGAGGGATGTGAGAGGTGTGCTGGCCTTGTCAAAACTAAGCTGAAAGATGGCTTCCAGGACCATCTTGGACCAAAGTAACAGAAGAAATTGTGACACCCGCAACCCAAAACAGAAGGGGAATCGCTTTCACTTAACTATGGATATAAATGTGTTCCCCTTGTTAACTGCGAATTAGGTCTGTGCTATCCAATAGGGTAGCACTTGCAATATGTGGCTATTGAGCATTGAAATGTGGCTAATATGAATTAAGTTGCACTGTAGGTGTAAAATATTCACTGGATTTCAAAGACCCAGTACTGCTCCCCCAAATTAAGTACCGTATTAATAAATTTTGGATTGATTATATGAAATTATAATATTTTTGATATATTTGGTTTTATTATGTTAATATACATAATATATACTGATATAATTAGTTGCACCAGTTTTTTTTTTTTTCTTTTTTTTAATGTGTCTAACTAGAAAACTTAAAATTATACCTGTGGCTCACTTCTGTGGCTTGCATTCGATTTCTATTAGACAGCACTGGGTTAGGGTCTCAGTGTTCCCACACAGTAAGGGGTGCAGGTCTTTCCAAACTTTGGGCATTTGCATTCCCTGCTCCTATTATTTGGGCCACAGATTATTTACTGTTGTTCTTTGAATTAAATCATTTTCTTAAACTTAAATAAAATGTGTTTTTGAATAAAACCATGTACCACTACAGGATATAGAAATCCAGCATTATTTGACATAATTAGAAGATAAACATAGAAACAAATTAATGGAAAATAAACAGTGTTGTATTCTAGCTAGCTACCATTCCTTGCTTGAAGATTCTGAGCATGGGGCCAGTTTTCTTTGATTAAAAAAAAGGGAAGAGATTAGCACTTGTAGCACTTGTTAAATAGGTGTTAGAGACAGGGTGGCTCCCAACTGACCAACTGAGACTTTCTCCTTTACTAGTCAGATTGAAGGAAGATTGTGAAGGAGAATGAATGCCTTTCTTCGTATGTAGCTCAATGTTATTGATTACTATGTCTGTGCTCCCACCATGGTAGGCAACCCAAACTTTAGAAAACTTGGACATAAAGAAAAACCACCCACTAATCAGGGAACCCAGTGTCCTGAATTCAAATCTCAGTTACCTGTGACAAGTTGGACACATCACTTAACTTCCCTGAATCTAGTTTCCCCATCTATAAAATGGATATAATTATCTTCACCCTCGTGCAGCTGCTGTAAGGAACAAAGGATCTGTGATAGCATTTTTAAAACTCTAGGCACTCCCTGGAAGCCAGATGTCATTATCAGTAGCACTTCAAATGAAATAATGGAACAAGCCTGTAAGTGGACAGAACAGAAAGTTGTTCCATCTAGCCACTGCTTAGTTATTCTCTCTTCCAAAAAAAAATCCAAGGCTCTGCAGTCAGCTGAGCTGCCATATGGCTGCTTGGTTTCTGTGTTTCTGATTCACAGCTTCATTCCAGGATTCCTGAAAACTGAATTAGTAAAATGAATCCACTTACCCAGAGGATGAGGGTGTTGCTAGACTGCCCAGTTTCCAGTATAGGCTGTCAGCAACCAAAAGAGTGTCAGCAACCAAACTTTGCACAGCCATCAAGTAGGCAAAACAGATAGTAAGGTCGTTGGATTGAAATATTGGCAATAGTTCCTAATAGGCGGAAATGGAATAATTGATTATGTTTACAAATATCCAGGGGAGCTGTGGTGCACCACTACCAGAGAGAGATGGAGACAGGTTTACCTGGTTCTGAAATATTAAATTTCTGGTCACCAACGATGACTCACTTTTGTATGTCTCAGAGTGATTCAGGACCAGCACCTTTCTTGTATTAAATTACATTCAGTAAAGAAAAAAAAAAAAAAGTTTTCTAACAGTAACTCATGTGAAATGAAGGCAACAAAACACTCCCAACAAACTAAATGGAAACAAACCATCCAGCCAACATTAAGCCAGGCTGCTCCCTCTGTGAGGAAGCTGTTTCGTGGTCCACTGAACACATACTTAAAATATATTACAGAAACAAATCCAGATTGCATGTCAAAGTTCTTTAGATACAGAATGAGACCAATAGCTAAGAGTGCATTTGTAAACCATTTAATGAACCATGGGCAAATAAATCATTTAACTCTCTTGGCTGCAGTTTCTTTATTTGTAACAAAGCTAATAATGCCTCCTCTGACTGCTACTTGGGGTTTTATGGGGGCCATATAGATCACAAGCATAAGAGTTTTTTGGAAGTATTGAAGCACCTTCCAAATGGCAGCATCTCCGCTCAATTAGAATAAATAACACAAGCAAAACTAGTAGAAGATATCTTCAAAGGGCTAGGATATGCACCATGAAAACCTAGCAGTAAATGTTACAAATTTATTTTCCATGTGCACACTATCTCTGTTAGATAGACAAAGGGTAGTAGTATTTGTAAATAACTGGATTCTTATTTGCACCATCAGAAGGAAGTCATTTTCCAAGTGCAAGCCATTTACCTCCTGTTACAGAAAATGTTTTAGGCAGACCATTAACATGGCATTAAACAACATGAATAAGAAAGCTATTTCATATTCAATTTAACTGAAGCCTTCCAAGCCATGCTAGTATTTTATTAATACCCCTCTAACACTTGTTAATCTCCTGGTTTAACAAAGAGGCTAGGCTCCAAAGCCTTGGGCAAACATCTCCCACTAGAATTTAAGGTATTTTGTTTTCACCGTATAGCATTTATGTTCGCCATTTCCTTCTATCTGTAGGAAGCTGTATTACTTTAACATTATAGTGCTCATATAATTTTTTAAATAATCCTATTTATGTAAAAAGCTTAATCTGCCTTAAATGTAATATTAAACAATAACACAGGAAGCATGTGGATAAAATCCAAATTGTTTAGATAGTACCAAATTGACTAAAATTTAGAGAACATCAGTTAAAGTAATTATCCACAAAAAATATACCAAAAAGCATCTTTTCACCAAAATTTTCAGAAAGCTGATGATATGTTACAATAGGCAAGCCAGCCATTACTTGTAAGTAAAGTATTTAACCTGTCTATGCTTCAGTTTCCTGATTAGTAAAACAGAGCTAATGGACATACCTATGTCATAATGTTAATGATGTCTGTACACGCTTAGCAGAGTGTCTGGTATATAGGAAGCACTCAGTAAATGTGGGCAGCAGTTATTGCTGCTGCTCCTAAGACAACATCTAGTTCTGGATAGCTTCTGGCCTACTCTGCCTTTCTACACCATTCTCCGTGCCCAGGAGGTGACTTGCATGGATCACATCAGTGGGCTCCCTACCCTCTGGATTCCAGTTGGCCTTGCCCAGTGGGGAACCTCAGCAAGAGACTGAAGAATAGGAAGAAAGTGGGGTCAGGTTACTTGCTCCCATGTCATACTTTCTTCAAGGTAGCCTCAGACTCAGGTTCACGCCCAAACCCAAAAGTACAAAAATTCAGGCCAATATATTCCTTATATAGAATTTTTGACATAGTCTCCCCATCTTTACACTTTGTTTGGTTATAGAAAAGTTGGCTTGACACTACTTTCTGAAACCCTTTGACACAAAATTCTCAATTCTAATGACGTTTATTATTTGGTCTAATTATAAATCTTGATGCTGTCAAAAGGACAAAGAGCGCCATCTGAAATTGTCTCTGGGAGAGCCATTGATACAATCAGTGCCTTGGTTATATCGCCACATTGTTTGCATTTGATCTAATTGAAAAACAGTTTAAAACACACAAGCTTATGTAAAACAAAATGAAAACCACCTGTAATCCTACTACTACCACTTGGCAAATTCTTATACAACATTATAAATATAAACATAAAATTTTTTAACAAAATTGGGACCATTTTGTATATTCGTTTACTTATCTTTTTGTTCATTCTCTTACTCAACAAATGTTGATGGCAACTCTTCTGTCAAGATTCAGTGATGAGCAAGATAGTCAAAGTCCCTGCACTCATGGAGCTAAAACTGGAAGAAATAGGCAAACAAACATTTTCAAATTGTGAAAAGTGTTTGGCAAAGCAGAATAAGGGGATGGAGATAAAGGGGTATATTTTAAATGGAGTGCTCAGGGAAGCTTATCTGTAGAGTGACCATTAATGGGGACCTGTCGCGGTGATAAAGCACATCATGTGGTCATGAGGAACCGGGAAGGAATTCTGGACAGAGGGAACAGAAAGTGCAAAGGCCCTGCAGCAGGAATGTGTCTGGCGCCTAAGCATAGGTTTCCACCCTGCTATTTCCACTTCAGTCTATCAGAAACATTTCTTCTTATGGTTCACTCATTTAGGAAATATTTACTGAGATCCTGCTATGTGTCAAGCACCATTCTATGTGCTGGGAAGACAGTAACAAACATCATAGACAACACTGTGCCCCCAAGATACTTACATTTTAGTTGGTGAGACAGACAATAAAAAAACAAGTAGATGTGTAATATACCAGTTGGTAAATGTGAAACTGAGGAAAATAAACTGAAAAAGGAGAATATGAAATTTAGTTGGGGGAGTGCTATTTATATATGGTGAGCAAGGATGCATCTGTATACAATGAAATTTGAACAGAGACTTTAGGGAAGAAAGGGGCTGAACCATGTGGATACATGAAGCAGGGGTGGTGGGGAGGGGTGTCCCAGGCAAAACCTGAGTTGCACATGTTCTTGGTGGATTTGAGCAACAGCCAGGAGGCCTGTGAGGCTGAAATGGAGGAGGTGGGAGGAATGGGGCAGGAACCAAGGTCAGAGAGCCTCTCTATGGCCTTTAGCTTTTATTCTTGGGAAGATGGGAGTCATTGGCAGTTTTTGAGCAGAGGAGTGTATGTATAGGATCAGACTTACATTAAATAGAATTACTCTGACCACTGTGTTGGGAATAGATGAATGCCAATAAATAATGTATTGTTTCCAATGGTTGCACATTAATTTCTCTATTGTCAGACATATAACTGGCTTCTAATTTTTTAATATTTTCAAATGCTGCACTTAGAAACGTATTCAAAATCTCTATCTTTCCACTTCCACAGACATAAGCCACATAAGGCAGACATATGAGCATGTAAGTTCCTGCCCCATAGCATCATACTATTTATATTATTGTTGTTTCTGTTATTGTTGCTTTTATTGGTGATATTTAAGTACAGGTCACTCATTATTTGCCAGGCATAGTGATAAGCATTTTATTTACAGTATCTTATTTGACCCTCATAACCATTCTACAATATAGATACTGTTATTATCCCAATTTGCAGAGAGGTAAACCGAGATTTCAAGAAATCTAGCTAATTGCCTACGGATACACAGCTAGTAAGTGTTGGATTAAGGATTCAAACCCAGGTCTATATGATGACAGAGTCTAAGCTTTTAACTCATAGAAGAAAGAATTTCACAGTGCTGTCGTCAGGATTAAATGAGTTCATATGTGCAAACTTGGAATAATACTTAGCACATAAGTGCTCAATAAATGTTAGGTATTATTAGTATTTGAACATATAAACCTAAAAATTTTGATATGATTTTCTCCACTTTCCAATTGAAAGGCCTTCATATGACTCTATTCTTACTCCAACATTCTGTGGCCTTTTGAGTCTGTTTGGAATTATGTTAAGTACAAATAATGACAGTCTTTGTCCCAAAGTTGGAATTCCATGGTAACTGTGGGCCCTAACAAATGTGAAATATCAAGAGAGCACAGTCCGGGGCCGGCCCGGTGGCGCACTGGATAAGTGCGCCGCTTGAGAAGCGCGGCGGCGCTCCTGCCCAAGGTTCGGATCCCACATACAGACTGGTTCCCGCTCACTGGCTGAGCGAGGCACGGGAGCAACACCGAGGGTTGCAATCCCGTTTGCCGGTCCCCGGTCTGGTACGGGGGCAACACTGAGGGTTGCGATCCGTTGCCGGACACGGAAAATGACAAAAAAAAAAAAAAAAGAGAGAGCACAGTGCATATTTTGCCATTTTAAACCACTATAAAACCATACTCAATACCTGGCATATTACTCAAAAATTACTATTTGAATGAATGCATACATGAATGAATGAAATAAGGCATCAGATTGAACATGAACAGAAATCTGTGATTTGACACAATATGACTTATTTGTAACCATTCCTCTAATTTCCAGTTCAAACCCAAATACTTGAGTTTCTTTATTCCAAATGTCCTTATCAATGTTAAAATAGCTATAGGTATTATATTTGTTTGCTTGTTTATAGCTCTACTCCATTCCAGAAAGGACTTAAGATGTCTTACAAGGGTATGTAAAACTCAACATGGAATTAATTTAAAATAAGAAGAAAAGAAGAAGGGAAAAACAAGGATGGGGATATAAAACAAAGTTTTATTTTTAAAAAATTAGATCAGAAAAAAATAAATGGAAGGAATAGGGTTAAAATGCTCATGCCAGAAAGTCCCTATGAATGGGTCATAAATTGGCCCTAAACATTCTAGATCCAACACGAAAAGACAAACTAGTGAGTTATATAATTCACAACATCCACTGGATGAAAAGAAACCAATTGCTCAGAAGATTTAGTCCCTCTTAGTATTGAGACCCTCCAGAACATTCACTACAAAGGTCAAACCTAACACATGTCAGGCACAATAGCCTCTTTAGAGGGTAAGATTTCCCTCAATGTAGATCAAAGGATCTTGTTGAAAAGTAATTGTCACACCATGAGAGCAGGATAATGACAGCAATCAGATGCACCATGCCCTTGGGTAGGAAAGAAACACACGCCAAGTGTTCTAATTTAGGGACTTATTATTTAGAATAAAAAAGCAGCCTATTTCTGTTAGTGTATCAAATTTACTATTTTCCTTACCAGGCCAGTGATTTTATTATTTTAGGTAAGGAGCAAAAACGTTTACAATAGTCAAACATAAATACAGTAAATGTGAAAAATTGCCCTATTATGTTAAAACATGGTCTGCATAACTCTTAGACTGAGACACTCACCTGCCACCCCCTCTGAGTTTGAGGGAGGATATCAGAAATAGGCCCCCATCATCAGAAGTTTGGAAATGTTTCTCTAAAATAGTCATTTCCTTACACACCATAGAGATTTTGATTGATATGAATAAAGAAGCTTCTTTCTCCTGCACACACAGCAGTTGGTTTTCAGAGTCAGACAGGCCTGGATTTGAATCTTAGCTCTGTTACTTTCTATGTGTTACCTTATACCTGTGGGCCTCAGTTTCCTCATCTTTAAAATGGACATTAAGACCTCTCACCCATAGTTGGCACTCAAAACATTACGGCTATTATTGTCTCTCACTTAACACAGTTCCAGGCACAAAATATATAAAGCATAAGTTTGTTCAATGAACAAGTGGATGAATGAGTGAATATTGCCATCCAGGAAATTTTAACGATTGGCAACTCTCTCAATGTTTGAAATCATGACAATATAATGGTTAAGAGCTTGGACTGAGATTAGTCAGTTTGCCTGGGTTTAAATTCTTATGCCATTACTGATTATCTGTGGAGTCTCAGACAAGCTGCTTAACGATTCTCTTTCTTAGTTTGTTATCTGCAAATATGATGATAATAGTAGATTTCTTACAGGGATATTGTAGGAACAATATGACAGGGGTTATAAAGACCTTAGTATCATTCTTGGGACATAGTAAGTATTTCATAAATATCACTATTATTATTTATTTTGTTGAAATACAAATATAATATCACAAAACTTTCTTTTGTTTGTTTTCAACATGTTTTTCCTGGTTCCAGTGCCATGGGATCTTGGAATATTCCAAAAGGCAAACCAAATACCTGTATAAACTAATCTATTTGTTTCCAGAGCTCATATTTTCTTTTACTGTTTTGTCTTTATGCTTGTTTCTGTAGGACTTCATTGTCACTGTAGTCTTTTCGTTCCTGTGGTTGGTGGGTTCATCAGCTTGGGCGAAAGGACTGTCTGATGTTAAGGTTGCAACAGATCCCCAAGAAGTGTTGTCACTGATGTCAGCTTGTAAGCAAACATCCAACAAATGCATGGCCGTGCACAGCCCTGTTATGTCCAGCTTAAACACTTCTGTGGTAAGTATGCTTTCATCGATGCTTTACCTCCCGAATGTTTATTTGCCAGCCAAATGAATGAGACAACATCTCAGAAGTCATCCTGGAAATTCCTAACTCCAAAACTAGGCCAATCAAAAAGGTAATATTTCACTCCAGGTGTCAGATGATCCTTTGGCCTTCAAGTGTTTTGTTGTCAGAATCCATAGACTTAAATGCTGCCAATTACAGAGTTCTTAATAAGAACCCAGCAGGTATTAGCAGATGCTGCTTAGATGACAGTCAAGTTAAAATTCTAAGCCAGAATCAGATAAAAATATGAGCTTTAAGGCTGAAACCTGCCAGAAGTTAAAAGGAATATTTGACAGCACAAAAGTTTCCTGGGAAGAAAACATCATTCAAGCCACACGTAGTTAGAATACACCCAATTGGTTGGAGAAAAATACACAGTCCTAATAGGGTGCAAAAAGAAATACATGGTATAAAAAAGTACTTATAATAGTCATGGCAATTTTTTTTTAATCTTTACATGCTCCCAGTTTTGTTGCTTGATGACTTTGAGAAAGCTGCACGACGTTAGTTGAACAATGTCAAATATTATCATCGAGTGCATGACTCTTACAGGAAGAAAGAAAATCTGACAGTAGCAGGAATGCTAAATTGGATTCTTAATTTATAAGAGTAAGAACTTGTGTTATTCCAAAGAAAGAAGCTGTGTCTGAGAAAGACAAGCTATAAAGGCTTCAAAAAAAGCAGGTATCAAAGAATAGAAGGCTCAGTAGTGTTTGCTGAAGGAACAACGTTCCTTCAGCAAACACTAAAAATAATTATCTTTGCTTCAAAGTTAACCTGTGTTTCTATAGCTTTCTAAAATTCCATCTGGGAAGGCACTTAAGAAGGGAAAAGGGGTTTCTACTCTGCTCCTGATCATTTGACTGTGAATCCTGCCTTGGTGAGATAGTAACTATGGAAATAAAGTATGTATTAAAGTCTCACAATTATTTTATTTATTGCTGGTCACACCTGTGGATCAATAGTTTAAGGTGTACATTAACATACATAGTTAAGCTTCTGTAGTTTGTTTGTAGGTAGTATTTAATAAAAGTTATTGTAACCCTGACCTTAAAATTTAAGAGGACAAAGATAAAATTGTTTAATAGGCTTGTCAGTTTATTGATCAATTTCCCAATAAATTATGACATCTTGCATTGTCCTTTTCATTCCACTTCAAATGTCTCTAATAGTTTTTAGACTAGAACATAGGAATTATGAATGGAAAATAATCTGATGTGTCTCCTAAAACCAAAAAAGGAACAAATTGAAACCAAATAATGTGAAGTATGTGGCAGGACAGGTCTAGTGATGTTATAGTTATGTATACATTATCAGTTAAGAGTCTTACAGTTTCTAGCAACAGAAAACTCAATTCAAACTGATGAAAGCAAAACAGTCCACATATCCCTAAAGTCTATTATTTGCTCCCCTTTCTGGGGCCAATGTCTGTGTGCATTGGAATATTTGGGTTGCATGTAACAGAAACTGACTCTAACTTCACCAGGAAAAAAAGTCTTTGGAAGGATATCAAGTAGCTCATAAAACTGATGAGACCTGAAGAAATCAGCACTAGAAAGGGCAGAATTCAGAGCAGAACCAGGGTTCTAGGTGTCAGATGCCAAAGAACACTCTCAAGTTGCCATTAGTGGAAGGTTTCACCTAACCTTGCCTTACTTTGCTCAAGACACAAAGTTCCAGAAGAGAGTATGAGCCATTTAATTACAACTTGGCTCTGCAAAGGAAATCAGGTTTCTATCAACAGGAGCGGGGGAAAGGATATTAATCAACCAAAACAGAACTTTTGTTTTTTCATTACAAACTTGTGTGGCTTCAAATCATATTAAGCTAGCTTATACAAAAACTGGAAATAATTTGAAATACACTAGAAATGTGTCTTCCTAGGACAGAACCTAGGACCAGAAAATGGAAGACCATCAGGAAACTGGGAAGTTCTCATTCTTCATCTCTCATCTCTGTCTCTTCCTGCATACCTGTTACATTTTCTCTCATTTCAGGTAGAATTTTATCTCATTTTCCTGTACACACAACAGAAGATAGCCATCCTACAGTTTTTAACTTCATATTTCTTTTCAAAGGAACAACTTGGACTGAACTAAAATCACCCAAGTCTAATTCCAAATTTCTGATAGAGAGAATCTCACTAGCCCACCTCAGGCCACGTGTTCACCTCAGTCTCATCAGTTATGGATGAGGGGTTTGGCAAATCATGCAGTAGAAACACGGCTCACAGAACCCACCCTACCAGGAAAACGTAGGTTTTGGAGAAGGAGCTAGACACATACCACAACAGGTGACCTCTACAAGTAAATGGATCAGGAAATGATAGTCACATTTTCTCCCTCAGTAACAAATTTACTTTCTTTTTATTTTTTAATTGTTTATGTTTTTATTTTAACATTTGCTTGTATATATTTATGAGGTACAGTGTGTTATTTCAATGCATGCATATACTGCACAATGATTCACTTAGGGTAGATAGCATAGTTTTGTACAAATTTACTTTCTTTAAAGCACTTTGGTATCTATAATTTCTCAATAACACTAAGAGGTAGGTGAGCTAGCTAGATAATACAAATGCAGGGCATTGAGATTCACGGACTTATGTAAGGTTTCCCAAGTAGTTAGAGCAATGCCAGAACCACAGCCAAACTCTTCTAAAGCTGTTCCCACTCAAAATGGCTAAGGGCACAGTTCTGGAGTTAGTCTGCCAGAATTTGAGTCCCACCTCCACTACTCAATGATTGACTGCCCTGCGACAATTTAATTATGCTCTCTAAACCCTAGTTTCATCATCTGTAACATAGGGATAGCAATAGAACACACCTCAAGAGTGCTGAAAGAATTCGTGAGATAATCTATGAAAACCCACGATGAACAGAATTTGGAAAATGCTAAATAGGTGTTAACTGAAAGCAGCTACTAAAATGAATTTATTTTCTTAAATGTCGTATAGCCTTAGAACCCAGGATGGGGGGGGGGGAGATTTTTTTAATCTTTCAATTTTACTTTCAAAGGCTCTCTGAGCATAACTATTTTATCCATAATTTCTACTTTTGCCTCTCCAGCTTTGCTCCAGGCAATCTTGACACATCTTTTTGCATAATCTAGATTTCATCTTCTCTTTCTTTCTCATGCTGTGTGCAGACTTCCAATCTCTCTTTCTGTTGTTCCCACATCTGAGCTCAAGTTAAAAATTTTTACCCCAATTTCAGTTGCAACGAAAAATCAAGAAAAAATTCAGGAGTCCATGTGCCCTTAAAATGTGCCATCCAAGAGACCGGGGATACCTCTGTGAGAACAGTAAAGAAATCAGTGCGCCTTGAATATGCCCATGGAAATGCCTTGTTTATGTTCTTACTCTTAAGTTGTATTTTCCTGATTTCTAGGTTTTTCTTGTGCATCCCTTTTTATAAAACAGAGTTGCAGCAGGGAAAAGGGAGACATCCAGAGATAGGTAACAGATAAAATTACAGCCTTGTACAGAGCTATCTCTTCATATCTGAAATGATCCCTTGATGATTTTTCTACTCATGTACTGACATAACTTACAGAGGTACAATTTCATCAAGATCTCTCCTTTAATGGAAAATATCCTAGGTACTGTACACATGGTTAAAAGGTGCTGTATATAAATTAGAATTTTGTCAGTGATTACCTAATTCATTTTGATAAGCAACTACTACACCTTATTTGGGTTTTGTATCTCTCTTGGCAAGTAACCTAGAGCCTGGCACAAAATACGTTCTCAACTAATGCTTTAAGAAGGAAAAAGGCTGGAATAGGAGAGAAGGAAGAGGAAGGGAGGGAGGGATAAATCAGTCTTCAATTAGATAAAGTGAGAATCTAGTTACTCTGTTTTGGCTACTGTCATCTCTCAAGAACATTCCCTCCCTATCAAAGCCCCACTTCAGTTTATGCTGCAGTGAAGACTCAAAGGAATACAATTCACAGAAATACTTCAGAAAGTGATTCAGAGCGTAGTTGACCATTAAGTAAGTATTTACTTATGTGTCCAGCATTATCTATCTACTTTACACACATCTTCTTTAATCCAACTATCCTCCAAAGAAGGAATTATTGTCTTCATTTCATATTTTAAAAAAAACAAAAACTGAGGTCTAAAGATTAAATGCTTTGTCCAAAGTCATAGAGCAAGGAAGTGCAGAGCCCAGGCCACTCTGATTCCAAAGTCCATGGGGATTACTCTAAGACTGATACTTGGTGTGTTCTGATCCACCTGCTGCTAAACTATATTGACATACTTTGATAAATAGTCCCTGCCTATAGTCAAGACCTCAAGACTCCTCATTTTGACTATACCAGTACCTACATAACACCCTGACATACACAGAGTACTGTGGGCCACCCCACCTTACAGAAACCAAGGGATAATTTTGACTCAGGAAGGGACTCCCAGCACCCCACTGCAGAGCTATGGCCACGGCCCAAGTCCATTTTGATTGGTAGTGTGCTGGAGTGATGACTAAATATATTCAGTGTTATCCTAGCTTTGTATCATGCTATTGTTATCTATCTCCAACAGGGGGCTGTTAAACAAACTGCCTGTGGTTAATTCCCAAGTCAAACAACCAGCCTTGGAAAAGGCTGCAGAACAAGCTATGTAATGAGGACTCTTGCTTGGGCCTCTGCTTCCATCAAACACTTAGACCTGGGGAAACAATGCCTGGTCCTCTGACTCACTGGCACTCTTCCAGAGAATAACAGGAATTTCCATAGAAAAGTCTCACATTCAGTTCTTGAGAAAATATTTTATACCCTCTCTGAAACCTGCACTTCATTCATAATCTGATTTCGGTGTTCACTTCTGAATGTGAGGCACAAAAAGCATTAACTACTCACGGAGTCAACCTCTGTGTGTACTGTCATGCATGCATTCATCTGTACACCACCTGTACCATTGCTTATTCCATATGTTTTTCTTTAAATTGACTCATTTTCTTTGTATGGCTACAATACATGGAAAAGCAATATCTCTAGCCATAAAGAGAAGGTAACCTTATAAATTAATTCACCATTACTAAATTGAACATACTTAAACCTGTATCACCTGAAGATAATCTTACACACCATGAGGGATACTTCATTTGGGGAGATAATGATGGCTTAGGTAAGGATTCTGTCTATAGAGTCAGACAGAACAGTGTTAGAAACTCAGATCCACTACTTACCAAGTCATGGGACCTCAGACAAGATCTTCACATTTTTAATATGGGTAAAGTAATAGCACCTTCCTCTCAGACTGATTCTTAGACTAAGTAAATTGATACACATAAAGTTCTTTGTGCAGTGCCTAACATGTAGTAAACATCTAATGAGGTCAGATATTCTAAATGAAATAGTGGTTCCAAATGAAAAATTAGAAGAGGACTCAACATTGAAGTAAAAAGTGATCTTTCATACTGTGAAGGATTCTTCTGAAACTGAGATTTTTCTTGGGTTTCTGTCTAGTCTATCAATTCATTTGCTTTGATTCACTTTCAGGTCTTCGGATTCTTGAACTTTATCCTCTGGGCTGGAAACATATGGTTTGTTTTCAAGGAGACCGGCTGGCATTCCTCGGGACAGAGATATCTTTCAGACCCAATGGAGAAGCATTCTAGCAGCTATAATCAAAGTGGTTACAACCAAGACAGCTATGGGTCAAGCAGTGGGTATAGCCAACAGGCAAGTTTAGGGCCATCTTCAGATGAGTTTGGCCAAGGCCAACAGCCTAGTGGCCCCACTTCCTTTACCAATCAAATTTAACAGAGTAGCATTTACATTCTTCTGGAGACAGCCTCACCACCTTCCATTTCAGTGGCAGAAGAATTTTTAATGTTTCAACCAATTACTAATGCAGAGAGTATTGAATGTAAATCAGAGATTTGTAGTCCTCAGTAAGGCAGAAAGGCCTGGATCATGATAAGTTGTTTTTAGAGATGAGATGACATGAGGAGCTATATTATGCATCATAGATGGCTAATTAGAGAGTACCTTATTATATACACAGATACTTTTATGGTCGTTTTGTATGTGTGTTGAGATAGTAGAAGCATTTTGTAGCTTAAAGTCTCTAGTATTAATATGCATAAATTAAATTAAATAGCATTGAGTTTTCCTATGCATTTTGATGCAAAAGATATTTTAATGATTTCTAGAAAATAACTCGGTGTATCACAACATGCATGTATATTTTTTAGTTTTAGGCCCTATAGGACTGTGAATCTCTAAGTATTTGTTTTAGACAATTATTCTGTTGCTTTTTGGGTTTTTTTACTTGATGAATCAATGCTTATATGATTTATTGCATGAATAAGCATTTTCACACACAATGAACTGTATTTATGAAAATTTTCCAGTTTTCACCATGAATTTGTTAAATGGACGTTTAAAGAAATATATTCACTACTCTGTATACTTTGCAAGTTTGTCTCTCTGGGTTTACCCACATTCTGAATGCATTGTAACTAAGGTTTGGGTTTGTTTCCTCTATTAGTAGACATTCAGCGTTGCATATGATAACTGCCCAATATTTATTCTATTTACTTAGCTGAATACTTACATTCTTGTAACTTTCTGTGGTGTTTTGTGGCTCTTTCCTGTGGACCATGAATAATAAGGCCCAATAACTGTTTGTGTCTATAGAGTACTGTTTTCTTAAAATAATGGAAATGCAGATATAGATACCATAGTATCTTATGTTCACAGTATCTTATCTTCAGCCACCATGATGAAGTATTAATTTATAAAGGGTATTCTGTAGAATATACACTCCCAGATAAACTTTTAAACCTTATTCCTTTGTCAAGCTAATACATTCCTCAATCCAACTATTAAAAATTCTCGAGTCACAGCTCAATTTACTAATTCTGATTTCAGTGTAACCCATAAATTAAAAATGGCTTCCACGTGCCACTCTATATCCCAGAGAGGGTTCTCATAAAATATTCCCCAGAACGTACTCATTATCAAGAAAATGCCAATCTTTGCCTCTTTGTTTTAACTCAATTAAAACACCAAGGCCCGACAGTGAGGGCGAGCTGAGTATCTGTATTTCCAGATAAAAGTCATTGTCAATGTATAAACTCTTTGTGTGATCTGTGATGTTGGAAGCACTTTAGCACAAAACAGCCTTGTGTCTTAAATGATATCTGTAGCCAGTTTCTGGATCCTGTTGGATAAATCTGTATTGTGATAGCTATTTGAGCTTAATAAAGTTATTGCATACAATGCTGGCTGGCCAGTGGAGAATTACTGCCATAGAACCAGGCTCGTTTTAACCATGGAAGAACAAAGGTTAAATGCACAGAGTTTCCAATCATTCACCCTGTCCTTGCTCCATGAGCCCAGCGTGCTTTTTCATTCATTTGGCCCTCGTATGCACCCATCACTCCGCAAGTCACTGGGGATACGATAGTGAGTGAAAGTGGAAACAGGCCCTATGTTGGGAAGCTTATACTATTAGGGGAGAGAGATATTAAAATAATCACACCCCAGTTATACTGTGAGCAACAAAGAGAGGCTCAGGACTCCACAAGAATACCTATCAGAAAGATGTGAGCTAGTTAAGGAGAAGTCGAGGAGCTTCAGATCTGAAGACTGCCCAGAGTTTAACAAGAACAGGGTGGGAGGGAAAAGCATGTCCCAAGCAGAGAAGAGTCTGGCAAAGCTCTCTGATGGTAGGAGGCAGGATAGATGTGTAGACAGAGGGTAATGAACAAGGGGTCTTTTCGGGAGGTGCGGCTGCTGATGGGAGCATGGGTGAAACCTGCTTAGAGGCCATAATCAGGAGTTCCGTGTTCATTCTAAAAATGCTAAGGGAAGCACTAATGGATGTTTAAGCAGAGGAGGGACACAATGAGATTAGCATTTTGAGAGGACCTCAGTGGCTGCAGGGTAGAGAGTAGATTGGGGAAGGATATCCTGAGGGTAAGGAAATAAGCCTTAGCGCCTAACATCTCTTAGGCAGTGGGCTGGGAGTGGGAGGAGGGGAACTAGCACAAGCTCTGCCCCCACCCCCACCCCCATCATTTCCTGGGATAGTGGCTGGATTTGACTGCTTCCTTCAGCACTGTCCAGGAGGAGAAAGTGGCCTCTGCTTCATACATAAACTGTCGTGAGCTCGCCAAAGCAAAGGAATCCTCATAATCAGCAGTGATTTTTACCAGCATTAGCAGTTCCAAAGCACATTGGGGCTCTGATAAGTGGAAAACACTACCTGGCCTGGTTGAGATGGATACATACTTCCACAGTCCACTGCAGATTTGCAATAAAGAGCTGCTATAATCCAATGGAGATTTCACTAAACTGGTTATATTCCTCTGGTTTCAAGAAAAGACCAGTAGATCTGGCCTTTTAAAAATAAGGATTAAGGGCCGAGCCCGTGGCACACTCGGGAGAGTGTGGCGCTGGGAGCGCAGCGTTGCTCCCGCCGCAGGTTCTGATCCTATATAGGGATGACCGGTGCGCTCACAGCACTCACTGGCTGAGCGCGGTGTGGCTGGTCTCAAAAAGGACAAAAAAAAAAGGATTAATCAGTGTAGCAGGTGAGCCTGGTTCTACATGTCCAACAGACCTCATTTAGAATCTCAACTTCACTGTTCACTAGCTGTGTTTCAGGGTGTGACTTTGCCTTCCAGAGCCTTCATTGCCTTGAGAGGAGGTAACGTATACAAGCAAAAAGGACAGGCTCTGAGATCAGACACCTGGATAAGAATCCCTGCACTGCTGTGTACCTGACTCTCCTTTTTCTTCCTCAATGCCATCTCCAAAGCCCTGGGACTTTTCTGAAGCCACAGTGCACAGGCAAGTGCAGCCTGGAAATACAGGGGAGTTACCACTCTAGGGACCACCTTTACCCACTGGAGACATGGGCAAGTCAATAAATGCCTTAGGCAAGATACTTAACTTCTCCTTCACTCAGTTGCCCCATCTCTACAATGGGGAAAACAGCAATATCTGCCTCAGGGGGTTGATGGCAGGATGAAAAAGTTAAGCCATGTAAAGGTGTTAGCTTCTGGCACACAGTAGGTACTATCTGGGTTTGGGTTTCCCTGAAAGCAGAGCCTGAGACAAGGATTGGATGCAAGAGGTTTGTTTAGGTGGCAATTCCTGGAGACAGGAGTGAGGGCAGGGAAGAATGAGACAGGGAAGGGGGGAAAGGGGTATGTTTGTGATATTGCTGGTGAAAACAGTGAGGGCTCAGTTCCATCAGGATCTCTGAGTATTGCTCAGAATGGTTCCAGCAAATTTTCCTCAAGGGACAAGAGCTGGAATATTTATCTACTCACCCTAAGCCCTTATCAGTTGAGAGTTGCCCACAGGAGTAGTAACTTTCCCACATTTCCAGGTTGCACCTGCCTATAGACTGAACAGACTGCTTGGATTTCAGAGAACTAAGCCTTGAGTCTGAACATCTATCAGGCAGTAGGCTGAGGGAAAGGAGATTGTTGTGAATCCTATCACCACCCTTCCCTCCCTATTCCTGGGGACAGTGGCCTTGAGCAAGGATAAAGAGGGAGCCCTGAAAGGGGCATGCATGAGAAGGGGGAGCAGTCACTGTCAACATGAGCTGGAACTATTCTTCAAGCAGTGGCTGAAATTAGAGGCCGGTCAAGAAAAAGCAACATAAGGCATCAAATCACCTACTGCAGAGATCAATGAACATTACTATCATCACTTAGTCTGTAGCACAGGGCTGGAGATTATCTGACCTCATGGGATGGTGACAAGAACTGACCTGGTCATGTGTAGAAAAGGCTAGTGAACCATACAGCCCTCTCTCTATATGGTTAGATGGCTATTGAATGTCGAGGCACAAATCTATTCCACGCTGAGTTGTTATATGTCAAACTTCTCATTGTACTGAGGTGAGCAAAATACAGCCCCTGGCATCTCTGGAGCTCACACTCAAGATTGGAAGATTCAAATAATAGACAAGAAAACAAACCAGGTATGTAAGAATAAATTTTGATTAATGCTGTAAGGGAAAGGACAAGGGTGGGGAGGAGTAAAATAGGGTGATCAATGGAAGCCTCTATGAGGAGGTGGCATTTAAACTGAGACATGAAGAATAGGAAGGAGGCAGTTCTGGGGAGAACATATCAGGCAAAGGGAGGGCTCATCCATGGACCTACAGCAGGAGCCCACCCAGGGCCTTTGAGGGGCTGACAAGAAAAAAGCTAGTAGGGCTGGGGCATGAAAAGGGGGGGTCAGGAGTTGAGGCTGCAGAGTTTGTAAGAGCCAGATTAAGAGGGGCCTTGGATGACATGGGAAACAGATTTTATTCTAAGTGAAGTCAGAAGCCACTGGGCAGGTAAACAGTGCAATGATAGATTCAGTTTCCACTTAGAAAAGATCCCTCTACCAGTTTCCTGGCTTTGATATTGTACTACAGTTATATAAGATGTCAACACTGGGGAAGCTGGAGAGAGGGTGCCTGGGACTCTATGTACTATTTTTGCAACTTCCTGTAAATGGGGATGCTGAAAATGGACTAATTAATTCATCAACTCATTCAGCAGCAATTTCCTGAGCTCCTACCATGTGACAAGCTCTGCTCTGGGTGCTGAGGAGATAGATTAGAAGAAAATAAACGTTATCTCTATGCCTGTGGAATTTACAGCCCACTGTTGGGCAAACAGGATACATACATATTTAAAATAATAATAAATTCAAATAGTGATAAATTCAAAGGAGGAAATAAGATAGTATGGCATAAAGGAGAGCAATAGGGTTGGAGAAGGATGAGCACAGTACCAGATGCCAGAAACCCTGGGATGAGAACATGGCAGCCTGAATTAGGATGGGGGCCCCATTAATGTTCAGCAACAGTTCAGGCTGGTTCTTGGGTCTTAAATATTGGTGTGGGGAAATGCTAAATACTGGAAGAAGTCTTTACTTATAGAGAGTATTGTGTGCTGTCCAAACATCACAACACCTGTGATTTCCTTTGATCCTCTCAACAGTCCAGTGAAAAGGCTGATGCCATTGTCCCTATTTGCAAGTGAGTGTCCTAAACTGAGCTCCCCCAGAAGCAGGCCCTGAGATGAGAATTCAAGTACAAGTAGGGGGCTGGCCAAGTGAACCAAAGAAGGAAGGGAAGCCAATAAATCTTGCATTATAGAGAAGGTTACAGCTGTGGGTAACGAGCTCAATCCCACCAGAGAACATGAGACAGTGTGGAACCCTGTGCACAGTGAGCTTAACCAGGGGCCAAAGCAGCTGTGGTATTTATCTGCTCACTCCCTTCAGTCATTATGTGAGGGCTGCTTTGGGAGAGCAATAATTCCCCAGCACTTTCAGACCACCCTGAGCATGGGCTATAGAGACTGAGAAAGCTTTGGGCAGCATTGCAGGTGCTAGCAGTTGGGGGATATAAGGTCACCATGTACACAGTAGAAAGTTCTGAGAGGACATATGTGGGCCAGCAATAGTGGCTGCCATGCTGTGGTTCAACAATGTTAAATAGCATGAGAGACATGATGCCAGAAAAAAGACTAGAACTTAAGTCTCTTTTAGTTCTAAGACATTGTTTTTCATTAACTCTCCAATCTACCCCTGTATATATATAATTTTAACCCCAATACACCATGTGATATTATCCAGATGTCCAAAGATAACAATTTTAGTAACTATAAATAATAGTTAACATTTATTGAGCTCTTACAATTTGCCAGCCACTGAGCAATATTTAAACACAACAGCAATATGCTGTAGAAACTAGTATTACTCCTACATAACTGTTAAGAACACCAAAGTTAGATAATGACAAAGTCCTTGTGAGCACGTTCACTTATAAAAATGTAGTTCTTAATTGCTACCAGCTACTGAGTATCTACTCTGCACAGAGAATTATATTACACACTTTATATCCATTTTCCTATTTAATGTTCATAGCAAATGCAAAATAAAATGCTATTTTTATATCCATTGATCAAATTTGAAAACCGAGATTCATAAAAATTAGGGAACTTGCTCAAGGTCACTGAGTTGGAAGTGGGCAGAGCCCACTACATCTTAAGCCAGATGTGCTTTGCCTGTCCAAGGGCACAATCAACAAAGCCACAGACAATCGAGTACCTCATCTGACCTTCCATAGAGATGCTGATTTCCTAACAGTTGGAAGGAGAGCTTTTGTCAGAATCATGTGCCAACATGAAGAGTCAGATCCAATTCACTGAACAAATTAATTCAGTCATTAAGATTGCTTAACATCCAGTCGAACTAAGAATGATTTCTTAATATGCTTGACTTGTAGTCTGGGGCATTGCCGGGCTTTGGAGCTTAGCTGAATGAATGCTCTTCAGAACTTGCTGGCAATGGTACTTCCAAGAATGGCCTGGCCACTCCAGTCCCAACTGGAAACTCACCTCTGTGAATAATATACTCTGGATAGAAAAAGGCCAAGATGAGGAGTGACCTTTAGCTATTCTCCTGGAAGTCCTATGTTTCTGTAGAAACTATTTTAAATTTAGTTGAGTATTTCCTTTAAATGGGCAGGTCCCACTCTCTGTGCCCTGGTTTATTGAACGTAACACTTAAAGGCAGTTGTAATAAGTCTAATAGGTTTCCTGGTGGCTGAGAAAGAGTTTACCTTTGGGCCTCTGCTATTTTATTCATAGATTGATCATTTGACATCTGGTAGCTTAAGAGGGTCTAATTGGCTTGTGCTGTGAACTAGACTCACTGGCTCATGTGAACTTAAAGTCATCTCCCAACTTACTAGAAACAATCTTACATGACACATTACCTGCTTTCACGCCAATTTGATGAACACAAGAAAAGCGAAAACTCAACAGTTTTTCTTGTTTCAAATATTTTCCCTTCTTTCCTGTGAACTGACATTTCTCCTGGTTATTTTCTCCTCTGGTCCCTTCAGACAGTTAAGTCTATTCTGATTGATCTCCACTGTCATACTACTTCTAGAATTTGATAGATTCCATAACCAACATGTCGCCCTGACCATTACTGCCCTTTTCACAAGTCTTTTGTTAATCTTGCTCTCTTGAAGCTCCTAGAGCTTCTATTAAAGTTTCACAGTTAGTGAAACTGTGAAATATGTTTCTGCAGAACTCAGCAGCATGGTGCCACGTATGCTCACAGGAACACGTGTATCAGCACAGATAATTGCCTCAGATGAAGCCTGAGGTTGATCTTTGTCTCGGGAGCCTAGAATTAGATTACATCTTTAGCCATTGGTAGATGTTGTCATTAGCTTTACAATGTAAATTGATCATGTAAATTCCTAGCAGCAGGGTGTAAGCATCCTCTTGGAGTCAGATAGACCTGGATGCAAATCTTGAAACCAGGCTGTGTGATTCTGGGAAAGTGCCTCAACATCTCTGAGCCTCAGACTCCTTATTCATCCAATGGGAGATAATGAGCTCTACCTGTATTAGTTTTCTCTCTTTGCCAAAATGAATTACCACAAATTCAGTGGTTTGTACACAAACTTATTGCCTTACAGTTCTGTAGGATAGAAGTCCAACATAGGTCTCCTAGGCTTGAATCAATGGGCTGGCAGAACTGCGTTTCCTTCCAAAGGCTTTAGGGAAGAATTGACTTCTTTGTCATTTCCAGCTTTTAGAAGTTGCCTGTATTCCTTGGCTCATGGCCTACTTGCTCCATTTTCCAAGCCAGCAGCAGCAGGTCAAGTTCTTCCCACATGGCATCATTCTGACTTCCTCTTCTGCTGACCTCTTCGACTTTTAAGGACATTTGTGATTGTATTGAGCCCTCTTGTCATTTTTTTTTTTTTGTCTTTTTCCATGTCCAGCAACGGATCGCAACCCTCAGTGTCGCCCCCGCACTGGACCGGGACCGGCAACGGGATCGCAACCCTTGGCGTCGCCCCCGCGCCTCGCTCAGCCAGTGAGCGGGAACCGGTCTGTATGTGGGATCCAAACCCTCGGCAGGAGCGCCTCCGCGCTTCCCAAGCGGCGCACTAGCGCAGTGAGCCACCGGGCCAGCCCATGTATTGAGCCCTCTTGGATAACCCAGAATAATTTCTTGATTTTAAGATCAACCGATGAGCAACCTATTTCTTTTGTCAACCTTAATTCTTCTTTGCAAGGTAACCTAACATATTTATAGCTTCTGGGGATTAAAATGTAGACATCTTTAGGGCGCCATTATTCTGCTTACCCCATTATCCCACCATTAAAGGATAAAATGATATAATGAAAGTAAATTTCTTAGCAGATATGCCTAAAGTGATCTGTAGCTGGCAATAATCATTAAAATTAATAGTTGTTCCCATCAATAGTATTAACTTTTGTTAGAGAATGACCCAGCCTTTAACACTAATGTGTGGCAGCTGATAGCCTTTCAATGATCAAATATTGAGATAACTTTGACAATGCTCCCAATCAGGTGTCCAGTGTTTGTCCAATTCCCTGCTGAATTGCTCTAGTAAATGAAACTGCGTTGTTGGCAGATGGGATCCTCAAGGTACCATACATTTATTCAGTCCAGCATGGGGCTGGAGAAACAGCAACATAAACAGTACACAATTCTTGCCTCAACGTTTTTATAGTCCAATGGGAGAGATCACATACAGAACTGAAATTATGCTATATAGTCATTTGTTCACTTGTCCTTTATATCTCTCCCACTTGAATATAAATTCCACAAAGGGCTGGGACTTTACTGGATTATGCATGTCTGTATCCCCAGCATCTGGAACCATGCCCAGAATACTTTACTAGGTACTCAAATATTTGTTGAATAAATACAGGGTGATACATTATACAAGTTATTATAATATAAATTGTTCATAAAATATGTAAACTATTATAACATTAGGTGATATAACATATTGACTAGCCAGAAAGGAAAAAGAGTCTTAACTCTCCTTTGGAAAGTTTCTGGTGTGTTTACAAATAGCTCACTGTGTGCTCACACAGAAAGGGCTTCATGCACTGTGGGGCCTGCAAACCTTGCCTCTCACTGGCTCAGTTCCAACATACTCTTTCTTCTTACCCTGTTTGCAAGCTGCACCACCCCCAGATTATATTGCAGGCATCACCTGAAGTCCACACCTGTGCATCATGTTGAGGACTAGCCAATGCATCCACCCTCCCCCTCTGTACCCCTCCTGCCCTTAGGAAATAATAAATAAGCTAATTTCAGATATCGATAAGCTACAGAGGACATAAAAAAGAGTGATGTAACAGATGATGCCCGGAAGGATAAGAATTTACACAAGCTACAGATAAACACTCAGGCTCAGCCAAAGTGCTGAGGGTCATCTCTTAATACGATGGACATTCTTAACAGTAAATACATCCTGATTGTGACCCAGTACACAGAGAACTAAACTCAAAGTTTCACAAAACAAGTTTTATCTTTACCTCGTAGGACACACTCTGTTTTTCTGCTTTTCAATTCTGTTCCGTTCCATTGTAATTCATTTGTTTTTTAATGCTAGTCTCCATTCTCTCAGTTGAGTCACATGGGGGTCACTAGAGATTTAATCCATGAGGGGGCCCAGTTCTCCATGACACAAACAGAGTTTTGACATCAGATCAGAGGTGTGGTTTCTTGGATAAGAGCAAAGCTTAGAACCTCGGAAAAGTTCTAATCCTGGTCCTACCATTCTCTCTGCCATCACTCCCTTTCCCCGAAATGCACTGTTGGATCCAGCAGAGTCTTCCTTGTTGGGAAATGGGAAGTGTGTTTTGTTGTAATAACCTCAGAAGGGATTTCTGGGTTTCAGGAGAGATGAAGGCAGCTAGGTATACTCTAGCAAAGGGTTAAAGAACTCACTAAAAATCTATTTCTTTCTTCCAATTTGGAGTTGTTCACAAGGAACAGAGAGTCCCAACAGCCTCTTACATAGAAGAAAGAAGAAGAGGCTGTCGACTGAGCCACTACCACAGGCAAACAAGCTCTCCCCTGAGACATGAGAAATGACCGCCCTCCTCCGACCAAGGACTTCCTGGAGACTCAGAGGCCTCGTTAGTGCTCCTGCGCCACAGCCAGCCGGGACACACGAGGGCACCTGCAGTGCTCCCCACTTCCTTCACTAGATAGTTACTTGTTTTGGCAACTCACAGGCCCTTCTTTATTTTCTCCTCATTTTTTGTAGAAAATAATACAATCCAAAGTCTTCCACTTCTGACCCTCCCAGACTGCACCCCCAGAAGCAACAATTATTCTCAGTTTCTTCGAGATCCTTCCAGAGATGGTCCATAAAGATGTAAGCGCATACGTAATCCATGAATTCTCAATTGCGGGTGACAAGAGGGTGACACTTGGTTCAGGGGGAAAGTTCCTGCTTTATGTATAAAGCAGTGCCTAAGCATATATAGTGTATATCTGTGGTACTAAAATTTCCTTGGGAGGCCATTAGGAAGAAAAGTGTCTAAAAAGGTTCCCTAGAGGTGGTGTTAATGAAAGATAGATCAGGAAACACTGACATAATCCCACTTTTTTATATACACATAAATGGTAGCTCACTGTTCTGGTTCTAACTGTTCTGGGAGCACAGATAGGTAGGGTGAGAACTTGGTGCTGGGTTTCAAATCTGGATTTTTATCCTGTCTCCACCACTTATTGGCTGTGGGAAGTTGACCAAGTTCATTAATGTGCTTTCGTTTTCTCAATTATAAAATGGAGGAAATATTAGAAGCTACCTTATTGGAAACTGTGAATATTAAGTTGATACATGTAAAGCACTTAGAATAGTGCCTGATACATGGTAAATACTCTACAGGTGCTTGCTACATGGTGATTTTCTACTTAATTATACATCTTAGTGATATTCCTTTTAATGGCTGCATAGTATTCCCCTGTATGGATGTACCATATTTATTTAGAGCAGGAGTCAGAAAATTATAGCCCACAAGCCAAATCCAGCTAACCACCGGTTTTTGTAAATCAAGTTTTATTGGAGCACAGCCATGGCATTTGTTTGTATATAGTCAGTAGCTGCTTTCACACTACAACAGCAGAGGTCATGTGGCCTACAAAGCCTAAAATATTTACTATCTGGACCTTTATAGAAAAAGTTTTCCAACTCCTGGATTAGCCAATCCTCTGTTAAATGGCTCATGGACTGTTAGATCAATCTTCCACTGCAACAAATATCACAGCAATGAGTATTCTTGGATATGCATCTTCAAGTACATTAGCAAATATATCTAAAAGATAAATTCCTAGAAGTGGCTTTCTTGGGTCAAAAGACATGTGCATTCTTAATTTTGATAGATATTGCTAATTCTGTTATGGACTGAAAGTCTGTGGGCTCCCAAAATTCATATGCTAAAGCCCTAACCCCCAATGTGACCGTATTTAGAGAGAAAGGGATTTAAAAGAGATAATTAAGATTGAATAAGGTCATAAGGGTGGGGCCCAAATCTGATAGGACTGATGTTCTTACAAGAAAAGGAAGAAATACCACCGATCTCTCTGTCTTTCCTGAGTACAGAAGAAAGTTCATATGAGAACACAGGGAAAAGGCAGCTGTCTGAAAGCCAGGAAGAGAAGCCTCACCAGAAACCAAATTTGCCAGCACCTTGATCTTGGACTTCTAGCTTCCAGAACTGTGAGAAAATGAATTCTATTGTTTAAGCCATCCAGCCTGTAGCATTTTATTTTGGAAGCCAAAACAGACTAATACACCTTCATCAAAGGTTATACCAACTACACTCCAATGAGCAGTGTGTAGGTATACCACTTGACCCCCTTCTCTCACTGAATTATTTTCTAGTTTTTTGCCTTTGCCAGTATGATGGGTGGGTTATAATAAAAAATGTTATAGCTTTGTTGTTTAAATGCATTTATTTCATGAGACTGAGTATTTTATATTTTTAATGAATGCCTTTATTTAAAAGTAAACATATCCAACAGCACCTGGCAGATACTGTGCCAAAGGCTTTCTCTTTGCAACAAATTATGTGAGCTAGGTAGCATTTTCCCTGTTTTACAGATGAGGAAACTGAGGCACAGAGAAGTTAGGTAAACATGGCAAAGATCAGAGGCATGGTATTACTATTGTTTACAAACAGACCTTGGAGGCTTAACTGGAATAGAAACTATCATCCGAGGTAGGCCTCAAGATATTTATAAGCACACCAGATCAGTTCCAGGAGAAGGCCCTGGAAGGCTAGACGTCTCATCAGTACCTGTCAATTTATATCAGACGGCCAGCTAGAGAGGTCTGGCACTAGTCTCCCTCACAAAACAAGAACAAAACAATAAACAAATATATTTTTACCAGAATAATTGAGAAAATATGCTGCAGAGCACCAACAAAGTGACAAGATCCTGAAAAGTGCAGAACACTGGAATAGTAGAGCAGAGCAAGGCATCCATCCTCTGCCCTGCCACAGGTACTGGCTCAGAATCAGGCAGAGAGAAGGTAAGCCACAGAAGACCTCAGCTATTTCCACTTCCACCACAAATGCCAGCTCAAAGACCCCAAACAGATTCGACCCTAAAAGGACCTCCCTAAGACACATTATAGTTTGATTGTCAAAAGTCAGAGACAAAGAAAGAATTCTAAAAATATCAAAAGAAAAGCGTCAAGTCACCTATAAAGGAATTCCCATCAGGCTAACAGCAGATTTCTCAACAGAAACGCTACAGGCCAGGAGAGAGTGGGATGACATATTCAAAGTAATAAAAGAGAAAAACTGCCAACCAAGAATACTATATTGAGCAAAGCTTTCCTTCAGAAATGAAGGGGAAATAATATTTTTCCCAGACAAACAATAACTGTGGGAATTGACCACCATAAGACTGGCCCTTTGACAAATCCTCAGGGGAGTCCTACATCTGGAATCAAAAGAGCAATGTATATCACCATAAATACACAAGAAAGAATAAAAACCACTATTAGAACAGACATGCAAATGAGAAAGACAAAAAAATGTATCTTATCACTACAAAAAAAACCCCCCATCAAACAGGAAAGATAAACAATAAAAAGGAAAGAACAGAACAAAGGAAAAGAACAGAACAAAGGAAATATAGAACAACCATAAAAAAGTCAATAAAATGGCCAGAATAAAGCAGTACCTTTCCATAACAACCCAAATTTAAATAAATTAAATTCCCCATGTAAATGATATAGACCAGCTGAATGGATTTAGAAACTAGACCCAAATATATGATGCCTGCAAGAAACTCACTTCACTAATCAAGACACACAAAGACTAATAGTGAAGGGATGGAAAAAGACATTCCAAGCAAATGGATACCAAAAACGAGGAGGAGTTGTTGTAGTTATATTAGGTAAAATAGACTTCTAACCCAGAAATATAACAAGAGAAAAGGAGGGCATTATTTAATGGTAAAAGGATCAATGCAGCAAGATATTATAATCAAATATATATGCACCCACCATAGGAGCACCCAGATATATAAAGCAACTCTTACTGTATCTAAGAAGAGACATAGACCCCAACACAGTAATAGTTGGGAACTTTAATATACTGCTCTCAGGATTGGACAGAACATCTAGACAAAACTTAGCAGAGAAATATTGGATTTAAACATCACTTTAGACCAAATGGACTTGATGAACATACACAGAACATTTCATTTAACAACTGTAGAATATACATTATTCCCATCAGCACATGGATCATTCTTCAGCATAGAGCACATATTAGGTCACAAATTAAGTCTCAACAAATTTAAAAAGTTGAGTCTCACAAATTAAGTCTCAGCAAATTTAAATCATATCAAGTATATTTTCAGACCACAATGAAATAAAATTAGAAATTAACAACAAACAAAACTTTGGAAACTATACAAATACATGGAAATTGAACCACATGCTTCTGAACAACCAACGAGTCAAAGAAGAAATAAAGCAAGAAATCAAAAAATTCCTTGAAACAAATGAAAATACAAGCACAACTTACCCAAACCTATAGGATACTGCAAAAGCAGTACTAAAAGGGAAGTTTATTGCAATAAACACTTACATCAAAAGAATAGAAAACTTCAAGTAAACAACCTAACATTACACCTCAAATAACTAGTAAAACAAGAATAATCCAATCCCCAAATTAGTAGATGGAAAGAAATAATTAAGATCAGAGCATAACTAAATGAAATAGAGACTAAAAAATGATATAAAATATCAACAAAACAAAAAGTGCACTTTTTTGTCAGACTAAAAAGAAGAGAGAAGACCCAAATAACAAATTATCAGAAATGAAAAAGGAGACATTACACCAATACTACAGAAATACAAAAAATCATTAGAGACTATTACAAACAACTATATGCCAACAAATTTGAAAAGCTGAAGAAAATGGATAAATTTCTGTACACATACAAACTACCAGGAATGAATCAAGAAGTAGAAAACCTAAACAGACCAATAATGAGCAATGAGACTGAAACAGTAATCAGCAATCTCCCAACAAAGAAAAGCAGGACCAGAAGGCCCCACTGCTGAATTCTTCCAAACCTTTAAAGAGGAATTAATACCAATGCCTTTCAAACTATTCCAACAAATCAAAACAGAGGCCATTCTCCTAAACGCATTCTATGAGGCCAACATCACCCTGATACCAAAACCAGACAAAGATACAACACAAAAAGAAAGCTACAGGCCAATATTCTTGATGAACATAGATGCAAAAATCCTCAACAAAATATTAGCAAACAGAATGCAACAGTACATCAAAAAGATTATACAGTATGATTAAGTGAGATTCATCCCAGGGATGCAAAGATAGTTCAACATATACAAGTCAATAAATGTGGTACACCACATCAACAAAATCAAGGACAAAAACCATATGATTATCTCAATAGATGCAAATAAAGCATTTGATAAAATTCATCATCACTTCATGAAAAAGACTCTCAACAAATTTGGTATAGAAGAAAAGTATCTCAACACAATAAAAGCCATGTATGACAAACCCACCACCAACATCTTCCTGAATTGTGAAAAGATGAAAGCTTTTACCTTTAGAACAGAACAAGACAAGAATGCCCATGCTCACCTCTCCTATTCAATGCAGTATTGGAAGTATTAGCTAGAGAAATAGGGTAAGAGAAAGAAATAAAGGGCACCCAAATTGGAAAAGACAAAGTCAAATTGTTCTTATTCACAGATGACATGATCCTGTATGTAGAAAAACCTAAAAACTCTACCAAATAACTAGAGCTGATAAATGAATTCAGTAAAGTTGCAGGATACAAAATCAATGCACAAAAATCAGTAGCAGTTTTATATACTAACAACAAACAAGCAGAAAAAGAAATCAAGAAAGCAAGCCCATTTACAATATCTACTAAAGTAATAAAATACCTAGGAATAAATTCAACCAAGGAGGTGGAAGATGTCTATGGTGTGGACTACAAAACACTGCTGAAAGAAATTAAAGATGGCACCAAGAGATGGAAAGACATTACATGTTCATGAAGTGGAGGAATTAATGTTGTATAAATGTCCATACTACCCAAAGTCATCTACAGATTCAATGCAATTCTATCAAAATACCAATGACATTCTTCATAGAAAAAGAAAGAACAATCCTAACATTCTTATGGAACAACAAAAGAACTCTAATAGCCAAAGTAATCCTGAGCAAAAAAACCATAAAGCCAGAGGCATTACATTACCTGAAGTTATACTACAAAGCAACAGTAACCAAAACATCATGGTACTGGCATAAAAACAGACATGCAGACCAATAGAACAGAATAGAGAACCCAGAAATAAACCCACATACTTATAGCCAACTGATCTTCAACAAAGGCACTTAGAGCATACATTGGGGAAAGGACAGCCTCTTCAGTAAATAGTACCACAAAAATTGGATATCGATGTGTAGAAGAATGAAACTAGACCTCTACATCTCACCATATACCAAAATCAACTCAAAGTGGATTAAAGACTCAAAATATAAGACCAGAAACCATAAAACTCATAGGGAAAAAAAAAAACATAGCAGAAACACTTAAGGATGTAGGACTGGGCAAAGTTTATGAATAAGACCTTAAAAGTGTAAGCAATAAAAGAAAGAATAAACAAACAGGATTATATCAAATTAAAAAGATTCTGCACAGCAAAGGAAATAATAAACAGACAACCTACAGAATGGGAGAAAATAATTGCAAACTGTACACCTGACAAGGGATTAATATCCAGAATATACAAGGAACTCAAACAACTTAACAGTTAAAAAACAAGTAACCTGATTAAAAAGTGGGCAAAAGAGCTGAATAGATATTTCTCAAAGGAAGATATACAAATGGCCAATAGACACATGAAAAAATGTTCAACATCACTAAGTATCAGGGAAATGCAAATCAAAACCACGCTGAGCTTTCATCTCAACCCAGTTAAACTGGCTATTATCAAAAAGACTGAGAATAGCAAATGCTAACAAGGATGCAGAGAAAAGGGAACTCTCCTACAGTGTTGGTGGGATGGGGCTGTAAATTAGCACAACCATTATGGAAAACAGTATGGAAGCTCCTCAATCAACTGCAGATAGAACTACCATATGATCCAACAATAACATTGCTGGGTGCATACATACCCAAGGGAATAGAAATCCTCATGTCAAAGGGATACCTGAACTCCATGTTTACTGTAGCTCTATTTACAATAGCCAAGATATGGAATCAACCTAAATGTCCTTCGATGGATGACTGGATAAGTTAAATGTGGTATATATACACAATGGAATAATACTATGCCATAAAGATGAATGAAATTCTGCCATTTGCAGCCATGTGGATGAGCTTGGAGGAAATTATGTGAAGCAAAATAAGCTAGGCACAGAAAGAAGTACCACATGTCCTCACTCATAGTGGGAGCAAAAGAAGGAAGGAAGGAAGGATCACAATGTGTTGAACTTTCAGAAGCAGAAAACAGAACAATGGTTACTACAGGTAGGAAAAGGGGAGTTTGAGGGGGGTTAGTGAGCAATTGGTTAGTGGGCACAAGGACTGATTACATTTTGTAATGACGAACATACTAATTATCCTGATTTGATCATCACACATTGCACACAGGTATTGATATTCAACTCTGTTCCCCACAAATATGCGTAATCAATTATATTTCAATTAAAAAAAAAAGAAAGAAAGAAAATTGACCTTGGGGTCAGACTACCTATTTCGTGATATTCAACTCTGTTCCCCACAAATATGCGTAATCAATTATATTTCAATTAAAAAAAAAAAGAAAGAAAGAAAATTGACCTTGGGGTCAGACTACCTATTTCAAATCATAACGCCACCACAAATATTACCTGTGTGGTCTTCGGAAAGTAACTTAACCCTTCTATGCCTCAGTTTTCTTTTTTGTTTAATGAGAATAATAGTAGTACTAATAGTGTGATTTGGGGCTTTGATGCCATCAGTTTTCAGTGGGGAAGCCATGGTTCAAATCCAGATTTTTCTGATCCAGAATAGGAGCCCTTAAACACTTAAACTGTGTCCCTTAGTGAGAATGTGTTATTATTAAGCATTTTATATTTTCTGAATGAAAGCTATGCCATTCCTCATTCTTGGAGGTCTTTAGAAGAATGCCAACTCTGTTCATTGCTGCAAACATACAGGAACAGAACTATGGCCCCAAGCCTGAGCATGTCTCAGCTTGCTTAGTGACAACCATTTAGAAATTCTGGAACATGGGGCCGGCCCGTTGGGAGCGTGGCGGCGCTCCCGCCGAGGGTTCGGATCCCATGTGGAGACCGGTTCCCGCTCACTGGCTGAGTGCAGTGTGGGCGCAACACCGAGGGTTGCGATCCCATTACCGGTCAGTAAAAAAGACAAAAAGGAAAAAAAAAAGAAAGAAATTCTGGAACATGAAGCGTTCAGGGTAAGGACTGCCAAGGAAACATGAAAACTATTTAATTCTTCAAGTGTTTCAAATCATTCCCATCTGAAATAACACAGACAATACAGAATTAGATTTTAGAAAGACTCATATAAAACAGGTTTTTTAAACATGTTTTGTGTCTATACATAAATATACTGCCTCAGTTCATTTTTTGAATGGAGCTGGCTCTCCTCACAGAACAGCACCTCGGCCAGTTGAGCAATCAAACAACTCATGTTTATTGAGCACCTATGTGCTCAATACCATATGCCTGTTACCCAAAATATAGCAGTGAACAAAGTTGGCATGTTCTCTATCCATAAAGAATTTGAAACCTAGTGCAGATGGTCCAATAGAAATTTCTACAATGATAAAAATGTTTAACATCTGTACTGTCTAGTATGGTAGCCACTAGCCACATGTGGCTATTAAGCACTTGAAATGTGGCCAGTATGGCCAAGAAACAGAATTTAATTTTAGTTCATTTAAATTGAAATTTAAATATCCACATGTACTAGTGGCTACCTTATTGGGCAGTGCAGATCTAATGGGCCAACCTAGATCTTGTGCGTGATTTCAAGAGTTGAAAAAGAACACCACTGAGTACACAGTAGGTATTTGCTTACCTAGGGAAACGAATCAGTGTGCTCTGGGACCCCCTGAAGTGTTACCTGGCAACCTGGCAGTTTAGTTCAGTAAATTTAACCAGGCAACAACTAGTTCTACACCACCCAGCTGAAAAAGCACAGAATGGCACCAAAGCAACCCCTTAATCCATAGTGCAGAGACTGCCAATCATCAGTTTCACCCAGCTCACAGATGTGTTTCATTTGGCACATAGTGTTTTTAAATTATCGTGAATTAAAGGCTGATATTTAAAATTCAAGTGATTTTACACTTCAGGCTTCATTAGAAAATTCAGAAGTACTGACGACACTTCCCCCTGGCAGTCATTGGCTAGAGCTGTGAATCTTTTGCTCCTATTAAAGGGGACCTGCACTCTCCAGGTTGGGGAAGTTGCCACCATTCCCTGTCCTCTTCCCTCCTATACCCAATGCCTGCCTGGCCCCAAAAGCCACGTGTGCTTGTAATAGCTCCTCCAAGCTTTGGTTCATCTCCAGCCATTTCCCTGGGACATTCTCAGATGCACGTGCACATGTCTGCACAAACACCCATGTAGGCACACACACACCAATCACACTTGTACTTCCTTGCCTCTGTGCATGCAAATGCTGTTCCTCTTACCCAGAATGCCTTTCTCTGTTTGGTTAACCCCTACTCCTCTTTTGAGAGGCAACTGAATGAGTCTTCCTTTACAAAGCCACCTGGACCTCCCCAAGCAGAGGGAGCTACTTGTCCTTTTGAATAAACTTAGTACATGACACACAGGGCTTTCACCATTGATTTTCCTCACCCCTGGGCTCCAGGCAATGATTTTCTGAAAGGACAGACCAGTGTCTTATTCACCTTAGTATCACTGAACCTTAGCATTTGGGTCTGGTGAATGTATTCTGAACTCTCAGTCTCCAGCCCAGGCCTTCTACGTGGATCAGCAGAAACTGCCCAGAGGTTTTATCCTGGGTGTCTTCATGAAAGTTTCTGAGGCCTTTCAGTCTCCACCTGCCTACTCTCCTCGACCCCTTCACCTCCCAATCTCTCAGCAAGCCTGTTACTCCTCCTGTTTTCTCTACCACTAGAAATTACACAAAACCTCTAACAATTCCATATTTATCTAAGCCAACAACCCATGGTCATTTTATTCTCTTTGTCTAATACATCTATAACTTGTCCATAACTCCCCACTGCCCTCAGGATGAATCCCAGGCTTCCGAACATGGCAGGGAAGGCCACCTTTCAGCTTCTCAGTTACTCCACTTCAGCCCCATCAGCCTCGTTTCCATGCCTCAAAACCTTGCACATACTGTTCCCTCTGCCTGGAATGCTCTTCTTCCGGCACTTCACGGGGCTGACTCTTTCACTGTTCAGAACTCAGCTCCAATGTCATCAGAGAGGCCTTCCCTGATCCCCACAACTAAACTTCTCACCCTACACTACTCCGTAATAATGTGTCAGATTCCCTTATCAAAATTGGTAATTTTCAATATTGTTTATTGTCTTTCTCCCCCAATAAAATGTAAGCATCACAAAAGTGGGAGCCCTATCTGTAGCCCCAAGCCTGGCATAATGTCTGACACGTCGTTGGCACTCAACCTTTGTTACTAAGTGCCAAATGATGACTTACTCTTTGAATAAATGAATGAATAAACAAATAAGTTAATGAGCTAATGGATGGGTGAACATATATAAAAAACAAGAACTATTCTAACTTGTGCACCTATGAAGAAATGTGCTCCAATGTGTTCCTCCCGAAAGTAACACTCATTCAAGAAATCTCAGAGTACATGAAGAGAAGGGAATTCTTGCTGATCAATTATTTAAATGATAGTCATATGGAGGCAACTGAGATATCAGTCAATCTTTATTTGGCTGTTATTTTTAGGTATTCTGTGCTCCCTGAAACTTACAAAGGGCTTAGTTACTTAAAATTGGTGGGATTTGCTAAGGTGGATGAGCCATATAACAATTTATCATCATGACGGGTGCTAAGCAGTTCAAGGAAACTTGCTGATGCCCTGCTTTCCTAAGTAAGATTGCAAGAAGACATATATTTTGTTAGGGAAATTAGAATCCCCCAAATAGAATCTTCAGTGTATTAATATCTCTGTCGTGCTCAAGATTGGATATTTCTGTTTACAACTTGGTTATCTTTATCTGTATCTGTCCGATTTCAAGCACGCCACAAGGATGACATATTGTCAGCTGTTTTGAGTTTTAAAAGGACAATTTCATCAACACAATATACTTTTTTTAACCCCATATTCACTATGGTGTTCCAAAATAGAACAAAACAAAAGCTCTAAAAAAACAGATCTTGCTGGTATTCTGGGAATCCAAATCTTCCCAGATTAAATCACATTCTCATCAACACAGAAGCACCACTAGAAATGTATAGCATATTGTATTTTACTTCTTCAGTGCAGATTAGTCTCAAACTCTGACACCAGCATAGAAAAAGCTTCCGCTGGGTTTGAAAAGTCATGTGCTGGAGACATCAGCTGAGAAAAATAAAGGTCTGAGTGGAGACTGAGCACTGTAGTTCCCTGGGGGAAGGCAGGAGTAGATAAGAGCAGACTTATGACAGAGCCACAAGGGAAGAACTAATCATCAGGTCAGAGGAGGGGACAGCTAAGAATGCCACCGGGACAGTAGCATGGGCTCAAAGCACCCCCAGTTATGGAGCTAAGAAGTGCTACGACTTGTCCCACTCTCAGAAACTCAGAAAGTGGCTCGTTAGGAATGAGGCAGCAGGCTCACAGCCTCTGAAAGATCCCCCGTAGAGAGAAAGGGAGAAAGACCATCATTCTATCATGTCCCCATTGGATACTTGGTATTATAGTAATGGATTTCTGTCTTCATTTATTGTGTCTGGCCCCCTAAAAAAATTAAGACTGTCTTGATTCTGTGTGAAAACCATGCATGGAATTCTCAGAGGAAAAAAAAATAAAGATTCAGACTTTATAACTCAGAATAACATGGTTATAATGGGAAGAACAGAACTGGGCAGATGGGGCACAGGAATGGGAAGGAAATTTTTCACTTTCTACCTCTTTCTGTGTTTAGTTTCTAAAGCATGTAAATGTGCTATTTATTTTAAAAATTGGAAGTTTGAATGTATATAGTTAAACCCTTTCAGATAACCTTGAAAGCAAGCCCTTTCTCTACATAAGCTACAATTTCAGGAACACATGAAGTGAGCATTTCCTTGTCAGGATGAACAATTCCTTTAGTCTTTCAGTGAAACCTCTTTAAGCTGAGCTGAGCAGCTGTCTGAATTCTTCACCCTGCAGGTATTAAAATCCTAAATTAAGAACCCATGGATTAAACAAAGAGATTCCAGACCCTCTAAGTGAATGGTGGATTACTAACAGGAACAAAGCCTAAAATCTGTTTTAATTTTCTGTGTTAATTGATGGTATAGTGAGCCTTGGTTCCACATATATGGGTGTGTTGGCTGTGTCACTGCAATTACATGGCCTGTCTTATTCATGAGAGAGGCCTCAGACTGCCCCAGTGATCATTGGAACCAGTTTTGTCCACTCAAATGAGCATCAAAAGGTCTGCATAATAACAGCCACCAATAGAAAATTAAAGGTTCTCACTTTTTTCCCCATTATATTGTAAGATAATTGAAGCTCAGTTCAATAAAGTGTTGAACATTCTTATTCATAAGTTTAATTTCCACTACATCAGATAGGCATTTAGATGCTTTAGACCATCTGCTGGCAACATCATTGGGTGTGCCAATGACGAAGCCACAGTCTTTCCATGTGGTTTTACCAATGCCCAACCAGAGGAAAGGGGCCTGGCAAGTGGGCCCTCTGCACTATGTTGACAGGCTAGGCCTCAGTGTCTGCTGCCTCTGGGTGACAAATCCAAAAGAACTGTTTCATTAAAAATAGTCAATCCACAAAAAAACAATGTTACATAAAATATGTAATGTAGGAGGGTCCAGTTCTGCTATGTACTAACTTCTTTCATGAAGCCTGAATCTCTCCTCATCTGTGTAGGTATGCTGGCTGTCAGCATAAGAGTTTAATAGCAAGGGCTCATTATAAACACAAGACCATCCCAATGAAGATTATGGAACTGCAACAGCATGGACATACAGAAAGGGGCCAACAGAATGTGGAATATAAATCTTGAGAGAGAGAGAGAGAGAGAGATTAGATAGACAGACAGATAGATGACGCAGATAAATAGATAAGGGCTTGGCTACACAGTGTATGAAGGCAGCTGGGATCATGACAGAAATGCAGTGAGGTTTCATAAATGTGGCTACTGTTATTGGCAAAGAAACATGGTGTGATTATGTAAGCTGTGTGAAGTTAAGTCAGAAAATATGCTCTTGAGCAAGTTACTTAATCTCTCAGAGCCTGTTCATGAATATGTGGCAAGTATTTAAGTAACCTAATGTTTCTAAAATTATATAAGGATTTCTGCTTCCAGGAAGATGGAATGAATCTATTTTTCCTATTTCCCCTGCTAAGTACAACTAAAACCTCTGGGCATTATACATAAAACAAACTTAAGTCTGAAAAGTGGAGAAAAGAAGACAGACTGCTAGGAACCTCAGGACTCAGAGAACTACGTGGCAGTGAGTTCCTTGAGGTTTCTTTCTCATATATCCCACACTGGTTGCTGCGAAAGCCAGTCACTAGAAACACCAGTGGGCATAGACAAAAGAGCACTTACAAAAATCTTCTCGCTCTAATTACAGGAATAGGAAAAAGGCAGCCTAACAAGAAAACTTTTAGAAAAAAAGTACTCTACTGCAGCTAGATATCATTACAAACAATTGTGCCCCACTCCTACCATACCAGCAAAGATGGAGTGATAACCCCAGACTTCCATCCTCTCCACACTATAACCAGAGCCCCCAACCACCACTTCACAGTCAAAGAAGGCTAAGAAGGAGGCCAGGACTTTCATCCTCCAATTGCAGTCACAAGTCCTCCCAACCATCATGGCGTCAGCTAATACCACATAGGGAACCTGGACTTTTAACCCCACCTGGTAGTAATGAAGCACTCCTCCTCCACCCTGCTGGGGTGATACAGGATTTTCACCACCATCCAGCAGTAATGATGCCAACTCCACTAGTGATGTCAGTGGGGGCCGCATGGGGAGCAATAACAAGGCATTACTGTACCTCCCAGACAGGGAAATATCAATGGAGGCATAGCAGGGAGCCAGAACTCTCACTTCCAACCAGAAGTAACAAGCAGCCGTGCTCCTTAGATCTCAGTGGAATCCAACTGGAGAATCTGGACTTCTACTCACACCTGGCAGTAAAGAGGCACCCTCCCCATTTCTCTACAGAGGAAGTACAGAGAAACCTGGCTAAAACAGAAGGTTTAAATAAGATTAAGATTTTCATAACATAATAATCAAAAATCCAGTTTTCAATCAAAAATTACCCATCATATCACTAACCAGAAAGATCTCAAATTGAATTTAAAAGACATCAACAAATACTAATACCAAGACAAGACAGATGGGAGAATTATCAAAAAGATTTTAGAGCAGCCATTGCAAAAATGTTTTCACAAGCAACTACAAACATGCTTGAAATAAATTTTTAAAAATAGAATCTCAGCAAAGAAACAGAAGATATAAAGAACCAAATGGAAAATTTAGAACTGAAAAATACAATAACATCAGAATAAAGGGGACAGAGAAAAGAATCAGTGAACTTGAAGATAAAACAAGTTATGCAATCTAAGCAATAGAGATAAAATAGATTTTAAAAAATTATCCGAGCCTTAGGTACCTGTGGGACTATAACAAAAAATCTAACATTTGTGTCATCAAAGTCCTGAAAGTGGAGGAGAAAAAAATAAGGGGAGGGCTGAAAATTACAAGAAGAAATAATGAATAAAAACTTCCCAAATTTGGTAAAAGAAATAAATCTATAGATTCAAGAAGTTCACTAAACTCCGAATAGGGAAAGAAAAAAAAAATCCTCACCAGGACATGTTATACTTAAATGTTAAAAACTAAAGATAATGAAAAAAAAATTGAAAGCAGCAAGAGAGCAACAACATATTACCCATGGGGAAAACCACTTAGAATGTCAGTAGATTTCTCCTCAGAAACCATAGAGGTCAGAAGGAAATGGAGCATTTTTCAAGCACTGAAAGAAATGAACTGTCAACCCAAAATCCTATATCCAGAGAAAATATCCTTTAAGAATGAAGGAGAAATCAAGACATTCTTAGATTTAAAAAAAAAAAAAAAAAACTAGGAGAATTTGTTGCCAGCTGACCTATCCTAAAAGAATAGTTAAAGGAAGTTCTCCAAACATAAAGGAAACTATAAAGAGATGAAATGTTAAACATCAGAATGGAAGAAAGAACATGATAATCAGAACTATGAGTAAATACATTAGACTTCTCTTCTTATACTGTTTTAATGCAATTCTTATCAAAATCCCAGCAAGGTATTTTTTATATAGATATAGACAAGATTATTCGAAAATTTATATGAAAAGGTAAAAGAACTAAAATAGCTAAAACAACTTTGAGAAAAGGAATAAAGTGGGAAGAATTAGTCTACCCAATTTTAAGACATATAGCTACCATTATCAAAACTGTGTGATACTGATGGAGGGATAAACAGAAAGATAAATGGAACAGAATAGAGAAAACTAAAACAGACCCACACAAAAAGATCAAACTGATTTTTGACAAAGGTGCAGAAATAATTTAATGGAAGGATAGACTTTACAACAAATGGTCCTAGAGAAATTGGACATCTGGGACAGGGAGTAGGGATTTCTACCTAAGTCTCACACCTCGTAAAAAAAAAATTTTGAAATGGACAACAAACTTGAATGAAAAATGTAAAAGTACAAAACTTTTAGCAAAAAAATTAGAGAAATCTTCAAGATCTAGGACTATATAAAAGGATTCTTAGAGTTAACACCAAAGGATGATTCATAAAAGGAAAATTTGAAAAATCAGTCCTCATCAAAATAAAAAGCTTTTAACAAACCACATATATGAAAAAGAAGTAACTAGAATATATGAAGAACTTTCAAAACTCAACATTATAAATTTTTAAAAATCCAATTAGAGGCCCGGCCCAGTGGCGCACTGCTACAGTGTGCCGCTTGGGAGCGCGGCGGCGCTCCCGCCGAGGGTTCGGATCCCACATACAGACCGGTTCCTGCTCACTGGCTGAGCGAGGTGCGGGCGCGACACCGAGGGTTGCGATCCCGTTGCCGGTCCCGGTCCGGTACGGGCGCGACACTGAGGGTTGCAATCTGTTGCCGGACACGAAAAAAGACAAAAAGGAAAAAAAAAATACAATTAGAAAATGGACAAAAGACTTGAAAAGATCATATCACTGAGAGGATCTACAAATGGCAAACAAACATATGAAAAGATATTCAATTTCTTCAGCCTTTAGGGAAATGCATATTAAAACTAAAATGAAATATCAATACATACCTGTCAGAACAGTTGAAATAAAAAATAATGACAACATCAAATACAAGCAAGGATGCAGAGAAACTAGGTCACTCATACATTGCTGGTGGTGATGGAAAGTGTTATGGCCAACCTTGAAAAGTGACTGGCAATTTCTTACAAAACTAAATATCACTACTATACAACCTAGCAATTGCATTTCTGGGCATTTGTCTCAGAGAAATGAAAACTTAAGTTCACACGAAAACCTTTCTTTGAATATTTGTAGCAGATTTATTCATAATAGCCTAAAACTGGCACCAACCTAGATGTTCTTCAGTGG
Organism: Galeopterus variegatus; assembly: GCF_000696425.1. Lineage (NCBI taxonomy): Eukaryota > Metazoa > Chordata > Mammalia > Dermoptera > Cynocephalidae > Galeopterus > Galeopterus variegatus. Next base: position 423,391 of record NW_007726290.1, on the reverse strand, counting down.
GCAAAAACTTAATCAAACAGCGGTACATACATATTATGAAATACTACTAAGCAATAAAAAAGAACAGATATGCAACAATCTGAATTAATCTCCAGAGAATTATGTGAATGAAAAACAATCTAATCCCAAAGGTTACATAGTGCATGATTCTATCTATATAACATTTTTAAATAACAAAATTATAGACATGGAAAATAGATTAGTGGTTGCTAGAGATTAAGGAGGGGTGGGGCTGGGAAAGAAGTGGATGAGGTTATTAAAGGGTCAACATGAAGCCTATTCCTCTTCACTGTACCAATGTCAGTACCTTGGCCGTGATAGTTACTATAGTTTTATAAGATGTTTCCATTGGGAAAAAGGAGTAAAGTGTACTTGGGATCTCTCTGTATTATTTCTTGCAACTATGTAAATCTACAATTACCTCAAAATTAAAAGTTAATTTTTTACAAAATTACATAGGACATTAGTGGCAACAGCAGTTAAAATAATAATCATTATCATATTATTACAGTTTTTATTATTAATATTATCTGGAGCCAGACAGACAAATATTTTCATCTTTTTGAACTACTTTATTGTCTACAAAGTTCTTCCCCCAGATACTCTTTTGCTTCCCTTCCTCTCCTCCTTCAGGTCTTCAGTCAAATATCATCTCAGGAGACCTTTCTTGCCCAACCTGTTTAAAATTGCACATTCCCCCATCTCCCACCAATATTTCATATTCCCCTTCCTTACAGATTTTTTTCTCTTTAGCCCTCATCTCCTCATATGTATTCTATATTTTATTCATTAATCTTGTTTCTTGTGGGACTTCCTGCTAGAATGTATGCGGCAGGAGGTCACAGATCCTTGTCAGTTTTGTTACACTGTTTTATCCCTGTTGCTTTTAATGCTGTCAGACTCAGGGCTGGCCCCGTGGCTCACTCGGGAGAGTGCGGCACTGGTAGCGCCGAGGCCACGGGTTCGGATCCTATATAGGGATGGCCGGTGCGCTCACTGACTGAGCATGGTGAGGATGACACTGAGCCAAGGGTTACGATCCCCTTACCAGTCAAAAAAAAAAAAAAAAATGGTGTCAGACTCAAAGTGCTCAATAAATATTTGCTTAATGAATAAATTACAAGTTAACTTCTCTATGTGTGTTGCAGGGTCCTCATCTACAAAGTTCAGTTAATGATACTTTTTCATATTACTATGAGGAATAAATAAGATAATGTTTAAAAATACAACTTTCTCAGAATAGATAAAGAACTCTTACAACTCAATAACAAAAAGACAAACAACCTGTTTTTTTTTTTTTAAATGGACATTTCTCCAAAGAAGATATACAAATAGCCAAAAGGCACATGAAAAGATGCTCAACATCACTAGTCATTAGTGAAATGCAAATCAAAACCATGATGAGATACTACCTCATTAGGATGGCTACTATCAAAAATAAATAAATAAATAAATAATAAACAAACAAACAAACTTTTGGAAAGGATGGGAAGAAATAGAAATCCTTGTGCACTATTAGAATGTAAAATGGTGCAGCCACTATGAAAACAGTATGGTGGTTCCTCTAAAAATTAAAAATAGCATTGCTATAAGATCCAGTAATTTTATTTCTGGGTATATACCCAAAAGAATTGAAAGCATGGACTTCAACAAATATTAGTACACCTATATTCATAAAAGTATTATTCATAATAGGCATAAGATGGAAGCATCCCAAGTGTCCATCAATGGCAAAATGTGACATATTTCTATACATACAATGTAATATTACTCAGCCTTAAAAAGAAAGAAAATTCTGACACATGGTACAACATGGGTGAAACTTGAGGACATTATGCTACATGAAACAAGCCAGTTACCAAAAGACAAATACTGTATGATCTCACTTACATAAGGTGCTTAATGTTGTCAAATTCATAGAGACAGAAAGTAGAATGGTGATTGCCAGAGGCTTGGGGGAGGGAAAATGGAGAGTTAGTATTAAATGGGTACAGAATTTCAGTTTGCATGTGAAAAGAGTTCTGCAGATGGATGGTGGTGACGGCTGCACAACAATGTGAATATACTTAATGCCACTGAACTATACACGTAAAAATGGTTAAACTGGAAATTTTTATGTTATGTGTATTTTACCATGATTTTTTTTAAATTAAAAGAAAACACACATACAAAACTTGTTGTATCACATCAGCAACAAGTGGAGAGGCTCAATAAATAGTAGATTACATGGAGAGAATATAAAATTTACATCAGAACAACCTTATGTTTCTTGCACATAATTACGGCTAAGTGAAGATCTAGTTATATAAGTAGGTCTCACTGTCCTTTGGCACCAGCTTTCCACCTTGGCAAGATCAACCAAGTGAAAGGGGAGTGGTAGATAAGAGCTGGTGTCAGGAGCTGCAATAATGTCACAATCTCAAAGTTAGACTGTCATTCCTGGCTACATAAGACACTACCTCATCAGGAAAAAAAGTAAGTTTCTGGTCTCCTTTTTACTACAGAAAAAAAAAAGAGCTGGCTATAGAATGACAGAACTAGATTAGGACTTGAAAAAAATAATTACAAATCATCCCAAAGTAATCTGATTTAAAAATGGGCAAAGGAGCTGCATAGGACTTTCTCAAAGGAAGATATATAAATGGTCAATAGACACATGAAAAAATGCTCAACATCACTAAGCATCAGGGAAATGCAAATCAAAACCACATTGAGATATCATCTCACCCCAGTTAGACTGGCTATTATCAGAAAGACAGAGAATAACAAATGCTGGAGAGGATACGGAGAAAGGGCGATCTTCCATCACTGTTGGTGGGACTGTAAATTGGTGCAGCTGTTACAGAAAACAGTATGGAGGTTCCTCAAACAACTACAGATAGAACTGCCATACAATCCAGCGATCCTACTGCTGGGCATATACCCAAAGGAATGGAAATCATCATGTTGAACGGATACCTGCACTCCCATGTTTATCATAACTCAGTTTACAATAGCCAAGTGTTGGAACCGACCTAAATTCCCATCAACAAACTGGATATGAAAAATGTGGTATGTACACACAATGGAACACTACTCTGCCATAAAAAGGAATGAAATCCTGCTATTCACAGCAACATGGGTGAACTTAGAGAAAATTATGTTAAGCGAAATAAACCATGTACAGAAAGAGAAATACTTCCACGTCCTCATTCATAAGTGGGAGCTGTAAAGAAGGAAGGAAGGGAGAGAGGAGAGAGGGAGTGGGAGTAGGGGGAGAGAGAAAGAAATTGCTCCTATCAAGTTCCCATTGGAAAGGAAAGGGGCATCTTTACTGATAGAATTGAGGACATATTTAGTTGGAGAAGTAAGTTCCGGAGACTAAGGGGTATTCTCTCCTGTGGAAGAAAAGATGGTGCTCACAGACAAGACAGCACTAGCGGGCAGTCAGTGGACCTGTATTCTCCCCTGAGCTGGGGAACCACAGTGGTGTTTGGTAGAAGACTATGATCAATGCCTCCCTCGACAGTGGCATCAAACAGGGGTGATCCAAGCTTCCTTAACTTCATTTTTCAAATGAATTCACTGGACAGAAGTTTTAATAAACTTCACTGAAGTAAAATTTGTTTATGTATGGATACACCCATGTGACCACCTTACAGATCAAGATATAAAACATTTTCATTATCACAGAAAGTCCCAGTACGCTACTTCGCAAACAATGTTCATTCCAGAGGTAACCACTATTTTAACTTCTATCACCATAGATGAGTTTTGCTTGTTCTTAAACTTTATATACATGGAATCATACAGCATAAGTACTTTTTGTGTGTCTGGCTTCTTTACTCAACATAACGGTTGTACAGTTTATTCAGGTTGTTGTGTGCATTTGTAGCTTGTTTTTTTGTTGTTGCTGAGTAGTGTTTCAAAGAAGATATATTAGTCCATTTTATGTTGCTACAACAGAAGACCTGAAACTGTGTAATTGGGTAATTTATAAAGAACAGAGGTTTATCTGGCTCACTATTTTGGGACGGCTGCGTCTGGTGCGGGCCTCAGGCTGCTTCTACTCGTGGGGGAAAGCAGCAGGCAGCCGGCAGGTACAAGTAGATCACATGGCGAGAGGAAGTGAGAGAGAGAGAGAGAGAGAGAGGAGGTGCCAGAGTCTTATAAACAACCAGTTCTAGCGGGAGCTAATAGAGCGAGAACTCACTCATTAATCCCCCACCCCCAGGGAGAGCATTAATCCGTTCATGAGGGATCCACACCATGACTCAAACAGCTCCCAGCACTGCCACATTGGGGATCAAATTTCCACATGAGTTCTGGGAGGACAAAACATCCAAACTTCATCAGAAAATAACCAAACATCCAGGAAGCATATGAAAAGATACTCAATATCATTAGACATCAAGGAAATGCAAATTAATGTGATGCCACTGTGATGCCAGAATGAATAAAACTTAAAAAAAGACTGGCATTGCCAAGTGCTGGTGAGGATGTGGAAGAACTGGAATTCTCACACATTATTGTGTAAGTGTAAAATGGAACAACCCCTTTGGAAAACTATTTGGCAGTTTCTGAGAAAATTAAACATAATCTATCCTATGATTCAGCAATGTAACTCTAGATACATATAAGAAAAATGACTGCATATGTACATGAAAATACTTGTGGAAAAATGTTCATAACAGCTTTACTCATAATGGTCCAAAGCAACCAAAATATCCATCAACAGGAGAATGGACACATAAACTACGGTATATTCAAGTTAATATTTTTGGGGGGGTCAACTCTGTGCAAAACATACACTTCACCCTTGTCATCTCTTACTTTAGTGGGCACAGCACCCTCTTCTTGGTGATTTCATTCCATTCTCAGGTTCCTCTGAAAGCAGAGAGGAGCACTGGACACTGTGTATCTCCCAGTACCAGATAAAAGCCCAGCTTCCCCAGTGGATATCTAGATTCTGGGTCACACTGTATTCAACAAACGTCCCATTTCACAAACATTTCCTGAGAGTGATGCTGGGCTCTGAGCAGACAATACAAAGATGATTAAGACTTGATTTTTGACAGGGAAATAGTGGTTAAGAACTTGATTCTAAGAGTCAGAAAGACTGCTTGAATCCCAAGTCTTATTAGCTGTGGGCTCTTGGGCAAGCCTGGATCTCCTGATCTGCATAAGGCATTTGCATGGGGCAGACAGTAATAATAGTGCCTGCCAAAGAGCATTCTAAGAACTGAACAACAGGATGCGTGTAAAGTGCATAGCACAACTTCTGACATGCAGGAGGTTTTCAATCACTGCTATTCATTATTATCATCATTATTATTATTGTCAATGTTCTCAATCTAGTGAGGAGAAGGCAAATCACAACAAATTATAAATATAAAGCAGATGATCAGAGGTGCTAAATAGAAGTAAAATGTGCTTTGGGGATGTTGAAAGGGAGAAGAGTCTAATTTGAGCTAGAAAATTCTGGTCAGATTTCTCAAAATATTTATAGAGAGTTGTGGTTTGTCAGCTTAGGACATGAGAACTGCAGCTCTAATTTTAATGATTGAATAGTGCAATAAGAGGAACATGATGTAACAAAAAGAGCATTAAGTCTAAACCCCACAACCTTAGGTTTGAATCTAAGCTCATCCATTTATTAGCCATAGGATTATGAACAAGTAATTTAACCCCTTTAAACTTCAATTTCATCATTTGTAAGTGTTGACAATTCTTATTTCTAGTGGTTGTTGAGGATAAAAGAAGCATTTATTAAACACCTAGCACAATACCGGTTACTCAGTGCATAAATTTTAACAATCATATTAACTGACTGATAAATTAAGGGTCTACACACTGTGTCCCTCTTGGGTTGAGGCTGACGGGGGTGGGGGGCTTCAAAAGGCAGCATTATGACCAACCTGGTGGCATTTGCCTATAGCAATGGTTCTTATATGTTTACAGGCCGCTTTGAGGATCTAGTAATCATTTCAGCCAGGAAAATGCCCACAGGTGAAAATTTTTGCATAATTTCCCAAAACACAATCCTGAAGTTGCTGAGTTTCCCGAACGCCCAATAAAAAAATTTAGCATCAGAAGAAAACAAAAGCCAAACCATCAAAGGCAAGACTCTTAGACTCTCACTCCTACTACTTGCTGTTTAATTTTTGCTCAACAGGAAGCAGAGCAGCAGATCCAAGTGTGAGAGCAAACCTAGCAAAAACACTTTTCTCTCTAATGGCATTTTTTCTCACTCCAACAGTTAACAGACCTCAAGCACCATTAATACTGTGCTAATTCTGCACTGCCTGCAGCCTGCTGAGCCAACGTATAAGAGCCCCACTATTGTGATCTTCAGGCAGGCGGGCTTACGTGCTAGTCAATAAATCCACATGGAGTCATTTGTCAAACCTTTGCTTGCCATCTACACATTTCCTCTCCTCACACTGATACCTGCTGCCCTCACATTGCCAGTGGGCCAGGTTAACTGAGGGATTTTTTTGTTAAATATGCTCCCCGGGGAGTTTGATACTGCATGTAAACATCCTAAATGTTCCATGATATTAAGAAATTCTGGTGCAGAAAAAAAATGTTGCATTATGACCTGAACTATCTGTAAAAACTGCTAATCTTTCTGAATTAATGCCAGCTGTAATTCAATCCTGACAAGAAGACAACAATCAACAAAGAATACATTCCCAGTGTTTTGCTTCTATCATTGTCGTCATCGTCGTCGTCATCACCATCACGCTGCCATGTGCTCACCCCTCCCTCCCATTCCATTCTCTGCCCTTCTCTATGCCCCAGTAGGCTGATTCCTACAGACCCCATCTCCCAGACTCTCTTGCTGCTGGTTTTCTGATTGGTTTAGTCAGTGGGAGGCACAAGCTAGAGACTGCAGCATAGGGTGTAGTTGTCCCTCGGTATCTGTGGGGTATTGGTTCCAAGACGTCCTGGATACTTAAGTTTGCAGATGCTCAAGTCCCAGCCATCAAATGGTGTAGTATTTGCATATAACCTATGCACATCCTCCTGTATACTTTAAACCATCTCTAGATTACATGTAATATTTTATACAATGTAAATGTCATGTAAATAGTTGTTATACTGTACTGCATTCTTTAGGGAATAACGACAAGGAAAAAAGCCTGCACACATGCAGTACAGGTGCAATTTTTTTCCAAATATTTTTGATCCATGGTTGGTTGAATCTATGGATGTGGAGCCCGTGGATGCAGAGGGCCTGCTGTGCTTCTTCCCCACACTCCCTGCTGCGTCCCTCCAACCACAGCTCTGTCATGTGGTCCCTGCTCCAGGAATCCAGTTCTCACTTGGCTAAATAATACTATTTCTCTCCTTTCCCCTTCAAGACTAAGGGTGGTAACACCTTCCCATTGCTGCTAATCTTGGGGTGCATCAACACCTATGATAAGTTTCCTACCACTTCCCACTGAGTAATCCTTCCGTGAATGTCTCTGGTAGCATCTGTTCAACTCTGTGTCCTTCTGGGACTCTAATGATACAGTCTTCTCTAGCATCATCTTCTCTCTATCCATTATTGATTGACTGCTCCCCATGGGCTGCGTGCTTCACCATCAGCTGAGACAATAACTGCACATGGGAAGAGTAATTTTACAGGTGAGAAAGTAGACTTGGCCATTTAAAAGTTCTTATGCTAGGTCTCACAGCTAGTAAACAGCAGAGTCAGAATCCAGACCCAGATCTTTCCATTCTAGAGTCTTATTTTAATCACTACAAACAGCTCCCCAGCACAGTCCAGTGTTGTTAAAAATCCAGTTTCTGGGAAACCCACCTAGCACCCCTTTCTGAGGAAACCAGCTCCAGGTTTTAACTTGAGCAATGAGACTGGCTCAGGGTCATCCCCTGTCCCACAGGGAGAGAATTGCACAGGGTACTTGACAATCTATCAGATGGTCTGGCACTAAAGCTCTGACCAGTATGGGCAACAGTAACCAATATAGTCGGAGTCAGATTTTTTTCCCCATCAAATTTTTTCTCCATCCCAAACTTGAATGAAAATGCTGAGGAAATTAGTGAAGAGGTAGAGGGAGAAGAGAAAAGAAAATCCAAAAGGAGAAGTAGGCGATAAGAGGGTGATGGGGTCATATTGATGGTGGAACAGTGACCGGGGATGCAGCAATAGGGTAGCAGTGTCTCTCAAGCCAATTTTCAGCCTGAATAATGACTCTTCTAAGCTTTTCCTGAGATTTCTATCTCTGCTTGTCCATCAACTCACCAGTGACTTAAGCAATTATTGGAAATGTTTTCCCTGAACCAGACTCATTTGACTGAGTTGATACATCCTCCAGTTTTTATAGAAAGAATTCTAAACTACCAGTAGTGAAATATGCTCCCCACTAGTCTTCCTGCATTTGCTCTGTCCACCTCTATAAACCTCTACTCCCATTGAAGCTGGGGTGATCTTTCCAAAATCTAAACCTAACTTCATTAACCTCCTTGCTTACAACCCACAAATGGTTTCCCATTCTTTCAACATAAAGTAAAACTTCTCTACTGTGGCCTACCAGTTCCAGCTTGGCATAGACACTGTGCCTGTTCCTCAGCCTCACCTTGAGACATACTCCTCCTTGATCTCTTTGGTCCAGTTATACCAGCCTTCTTCTAGTTCCTTCTAATCACTACACTCCTTCCTGACACAGAGCTTGGCACAGGATATTCCTTCTTCCTACAATATGAAGCCCTGGCCCTTCCCCCTAGATAACCCTACTCATCCTCAAGCTTCACATCCTGGAAGATGCCTCACTAGCTTCTTTGACTGGTGCCACTTTTATGGCATCCAACTTGCACCATACTGTTCACAGGTGTGACTTTTTGTGTGATTACCTGATTAATACCAGTCATGCACACTAAACTCCCTGAGATCAGGGTCTATGTCTGATTTTGCTCACTTTTGTGTCCCAGCACCTTGCATGGTGCCTAGTGCACAGTAGGGATTCAAATATTTGTTGAATGCATGAATGATTTAATGTCTACATATAGTACCACTGGGGGGAAGTTCTTCTAAAAGTGCCATTGTATAGTTGTCACGGAGTAAATGGCAATAGTAACAGTGGGCAAGTGACTGTTGCTCAGGAAGAGCCAACACACAACAGGAGACCAGAGCATGGGTGGCTGTATGCACAGTATCCAGGACCAGGCACTCCATTCAGAAGGGGAGCCCATTCCTTCTGCAGCCCCAACATCCACAGTAGCACCTAGGAAAATGCCCAAAAGGTCAGTGACATTTGACTCTCCTTTACTGAGTTTTATTTAAGCTCATAGGTGTATTTCCAAAGAGTTCATGTCAACATCTTGATAGCTGAGAAATTGCAAGTTTGATGACTAATACCCACTCTAATCCAGATTTAAATGGAATTATAAAAACAAAGAGAATTAACTTGTAGCTTTGACTACAAACTGAAAAGATGATGCAATTAACACAATTATCTTTGCCTCTTGAGAAACATTTACAAGTCAAAATTGGTAATTTTAACTGTATAGCATATTCTAAATTATTCACAACAAAGAGAAATTGTTTCATATTATTAAAATGTGTAAAATAAGGTGTAATTAATGAAAAAAAATTTGTCTCATGTAATTCCATTTAGGAAAACTGACTTTAGTTTCAAAAACATTTTCTGGACACCTAACAAGTGCTAGGTACTCTGCCAGGCCAGGGGTGGGAGATACGGGCTAACCTGCACAGCTCTTGCCTCTCAAGGGCTTCTCGGACTCATAGAGGAGACAGAAGTCAACCATGGCAATAGGAAACAGCACATGCCATGTTGCAAGTGCACAGTGTGCCAAGGGCAAAGGTGGCACATCCTTCATGCTATGAAGGAGATGATAATGGCACAGATGTTTTAGAAAGTCAAGACCATTAAAGGGTCCAAGATAGCACAGACCATAGGGTCCAAGATACCATAGACCATAAAAGTTCTAAGAGCATAGAATACAGCTTCCTAATTTTACAAGCTAGAAAATTGAAGATGAAGCCCCCAAAGGTGACAATCCCTCAACTAGTTAATACCAAAACTGGATCTTGAACCCAAAAGTTCTTTTTAAAGAGTTGTCAAAGGTACAACCAAGTTCTATCGTTCCTATTGGCTTTCTCGAAAATCACCCTAGCCGCTGGGGTTTGAAAAATCAAGCAAACTTTGGTTTGCTGTTTGTAGGGGAGAAGATTCATCTTTCTGCCTCCAGTCTGGCCCCTCTCCAATTTACTCCTGATATAGCAGATGAAGTAATTTGCCCAAATGTAAATCTGATCATGTAATCCCCACTGCCCTTGGGATAACAATGGGATCCGTCATAAGGCCTCATCTTCCCCCACTGTCTCCTTCCCTCTCTGGGTTCCAGGCACACTGTCCTTCCTTTGGTTCTTCAATCATGCCACTTTCTTCTATTTAGGGCTCAGCACAACTGTTCCCTCTGCTTGAAATGCTCCTCCTCCTCCTTTGCCTGCTGATTCATTAGGCTCAGGCAAAATGCCATTACCCTGACTGTAGATGAGGTTAGTCCTTCTCTGCCCTCTATACGTGCTCAGCCATTACTGTTTATTGAGTTACCTGTTGAATATCTGTCTTCTGCACTAGGTTCTAAACCCCAACAGGGCAGGAACATGTTTCTGTCTTCACTAACACATCCCCACTCCCCAGCATAGTACCCAGTTTCTTAGGTTGGCTAAGCAGGTGGGACAAATAAATTTCAAAGTCTCAGAATTTTGCAGAACAAGAGGTTATTTTTTATTTTTCACGTAACAGTCCAGAGTGAGGGTTCAGGTCTGTGGCAGTTTTACTGCATGCATCCATGTAGGAACAGAGGCTAAGGAGGCCCTACCATCTTCAACTTGTGGCTTCCAAAGTCTTCCTGGTAGTTTCCTTCTTAGTCAGCTGGAAATGGGAAAGAGCACAGAGGAGCTTACATGGAAGGTGTTCACTTCTCTTCTGCTCCTTATCCATTCAGAGGAAATTAGTCACATGGCCACATAACTGCAAGGAAGACCAGGACATGTAGGCTAGCTGGCCAGCTGTGGTCAGGCACTTCTTTATTATGTGCAAGGAGAGAGGGGATTTTGGTAGACAGATGGCTGCTACACTAGAACACTCAGTGAATATTTATTGAAAAATAGTAATTTTAAGTCATTGTATTGCTTTGCTTTAGATGCTGATATTAATACTCAAACTCCCAGAATCATGTTTCTTTCATTTTGTTGGCAGCATTTCAATATCAAAACAACTGACTTCAATAAAAGGTAAGGCATGAGGTGACTGAGATGTATGTTTCTCCTCTACCATGATGGCACATCAAGAGTTAAAAATAATAGGACATCAAAGAATGCCAGAAATGCAATGAAACTTGTGGATAAATCATCAAACATTCATGATGTTCTTTTTAAAGATTTTGGAACCGAGGTCCAGTGATGGGAATTAGCTTGCCTAAACTTAGCCCACTAAAGGCAGAGCTAAGATCGTAGATCCCCTGACTCCTAACTCAGTGTCCTTGCCACCATATCCAGTTTCTTTTCTGTGGTCAGTATTCTCAGGATGTCCAGAGGAGAACCTTGAGTCTCTGGCTCACGAATGCTCATAAGTGGAACTTAGGATGCAAATGACCCCCAGCTGCCCCTGGTGATTGAGTGAAAACACAGTGTGGCCAACTCCCAAAGTGTAAATATTCATCCTCGGAATTCAGTTGTATAGGTAAGGTGTCCTTATACTTACAATACTGCCACGGAAATAATATAATACTCCCATACTTGGATCATTATTTTACTCCAAAATGTGTGGTTTCACATGCTTATAGAGTAATAAGCGCAGCTGGACATTACTACTTTTCAATTGTTTCTCCTCCTAGATGGCTGGCCAATCTCTCCAGAAGAGATTCTTCATATTTTTATTTAAATAAATTTCCATCTTGATGAAAATATTATTTTTATACTATCACAACACAACAGACTTATGAGTTCTGTTTCAAAATTTACACAGTTTCAGATACTTTTGTGAATCGTTCTATCACATTTCTAATATAACTTCTCTCTGTGGGAGGTTGAGGGGGGATTGTAACCTATCACCCCCACTGCCCACTATGCCCATACATACACACCATTCCTAGCACCAGACTCCTTAAATTGGACCATTGGGTCACATTGATACCCATGCCTTAAGAAACCACAGGATAAACATGGCTCGTCTTCCCAGAATATATTTTATTCAACACGAAGTAATTTTCAATATTATTCATTTAAATCAGACATGGATAGATCGTGGAATAGAAGTCAATACAAACCCACATTTTCTCTGCTGGCTACTTAGGCCCTTGATCACCTGGGGAGTAGGGATGTGGAGTAAGTACATTTTTACCTCTAACACCCAGGGTAGTTTTGCAGTAGAAAAGTTTGAGAAGTACTAGAGTATTGGGAAAACTATTGGCCTAGAGAATAGAAAATAGGAACGTAGTTTTTAGTTCTGCTATTATGCTACCTACATGAGCTTGGGCAAATGACTTCTTTTCTGTAGGTCTTCACTTCTCTATTTGCAAAAATAACATATTAGGATCAGTTCCAAAATGTGGTGATTCTGACACCTTGCTATATTGAGAGTGGTGTTTGTATGACATTAAAGTGTTAGGAACTTGCCAAATCAAGTGCTTAATGTTTAGTGTTCTATGTTCCAGGATAAGGGAGAAGGCAGAAAGCAGAGAACTGTGAAGTCCAAGTCAGCTCAGTCCAACACACATATACTGAAGCCTACAACACATCAGGGACTAGGAATGAACACAAACATAAACTAGATACAATAACTGCCCTCAGGAAACATACAGTACACTCTGCTGTTCAGTACGGTAGTCACCAGCCACATGTACCTGAGCACTTGAAATGTGGTTAGTTCGAATTGAGACATATATCCGATTTAAGAGACTTAGTAGAACAAAAACTGTAAAATATCTTAATAATTTGTTTATCTCGATTACATGTAGAAATAATATTAATATACTAGGTTAGATAAAATGTATTATTAAAATTAACTTTACCTATTTCTTTTTATTTTTTTAACGTGGCTACCAGAAAATTTTAAATTATGATTGTGGCTCGCATTATATTTCCTTTGGGCAGCACTGATGTAAAGGATAGTTTTGACAGATTAACAGAGTGTTTCAGTGTAAGGGTCATGAAAAGATTATGTTTAGGGAACTAGAGGACCACAAAGGAGGGACATGTAGCCCCATCCGGGGGGGTGGGAAAGAGTCCTGCAGAGTATACACCCTGAAAACAACACCTAGAGGCGGTGTGCATGATGGTGGGGAGCCCGACTGGCTGTGTGAGCTTGGGCAAGCTACTTAACCTCTCTGTGCTGCAGTTGCTTCATCTATACAGTGGAGATGATACTAGGACCCACCTCACAGGAGTCGAATCACGCATGTACATTCCATGTAGGAGTGGCTGGCATATAGAGTGTGAGCTCTATAATCGCCCATTGCTATTGTCCACCAGAACGCAAGCTCCACACAGTCAGGGATTGTTCTTTTGATGTTACCCACTGCTCTATACTCAGAACTAGCACAGGGCCTGGCAATGAATATTGCCAATAAGTACTCGTTAGATGCATAGAGTGCATAGGGAACCACACACAGTTATTAACGCATAAAAAGTGAGCTGGGGAATGGCAGAAGAGGCAACCTGAAGTGGCCTGGCTTAATGCCCTCTCCTCCATCCCCTCTCCAGAGGCAGGAGAGCCAATAAAAAGTGCCAAGAGACAAACAGCAGTCTCTCATGTTTTTCATGACATTTAGCCCTTGACAATATGCTGTCACGTACTAGTTCACAACTCTGAGGCAGACAGTGGAGTTAGGAAGCAACCTGCTGGGTTTATTAAGGGAAAACAGGAAACTAAAAACAAAAACAGGAAACTAAAAAGTCTTGAAAAATGTCATCAGTGTTGGTAGGATAATCAGAGCTCCTTGCTGTTTTTTATTTTTAATATTTTCTAGTTCTGTTTTTATCATGAACATATGCTATTTTATAGTCCGGGGAGAAATTCATGCTGTTTTTTAAGAGAGATGGAGGAGAAAGATGAGACGTTGCCTAGTCCAGATGGAGTTCTCATTCACAGTGCAGTCAGACCTGAACTTCATCAGAGGGCTGGAAAACGTCTCAATTCCACAACCACCCACTGGGGAGGGCCTTTCAAGGAGATGTTCCAAAGTAGCCAATCTTTCTATGGGCTTTGAAGTCAAACAGACCTTCAAATGCTTCCTTTGCCCCTTCTCATCAATGTGACCTTTAGATTCTTAATCTCTCCATGTGTCAGTTGCAATATATAAAATAGTACCCAGCTGTATGGGTTTTACTAAGCATTAAACAAAATTATGTTTGAAAGGCACCTGGCACATAGTAAACAAAGAAGGTGTCTATCATCATTTGCGAGCTCACTCACAACCTCAAAATCCACTCGTTCCTCAGCAAGAGGCACACCCAACAGAGAGCAAGTGGCGACTGTCCTCCAAGAAAAGTCTCAGGCCCAGTACAGCAGTTCATACTAAAGCCCTACCTAGTTACTCTTGACTATTAATTAATAAATCAACTGGTCAAATTTACAGAAGAAATATTTACCTCCCAAGGAATTCATCTGTTTCCTCCAAGAAATTTGATTCTTAAAGATAGGACTGTTTCTAAACAGAGTTTATTCTTCAGCTCATTAAATTCAAGATGACCATCATTAAAAAATCCAACCGTCTCTCTCCCTGTAGTCCTGAGCCATCTGCTCCAGTCTCTGGGCTCCTAACTGTTGCTCCATCTTCATTCAGGTCTGTATTGCTATTGTCCCCAGCACTCTGTGAGGCCTGACAAGGAGGCACAAACTGTCCAGAGTCCCTGCAGTCCAGGAAAAGCAGGGGAAAGCTCAACATGGAAAAACCATACAATGAAAGGGAAGGAATGCCCTCAAACCAAGGAAAGATGGAAAATGAAGAACAGCCACAGAATGAGGAAAAGCCAGAGTAGTTCATACTCTGGAAGACAAGGAAAAGTTAAAAAAACAAGGGAAAGACAGAAGATGAGGGAATGCCAAAGGATAAGGAAAAGCCAGAGAGTTAGGAAAAGGCAAATGAAAAAGGAGAGTCAGAGGGAGGGAGAAGCAAAACAGGAAGGAGCCAGAAAGTGAAAGAAGGGCTGCAGAAAAGGGCCCAGCTGAGGATGATGTATCTGGGAAAACCAAGAGAAAAACCGACAAGGGGCTGGCCCAGTACCTCAAGCAATATAAAGAGGCCATACACGATATGAATGTCAGCAATGAGCATATGATAAGAGAATCTGACAAGATGGCTAAGCTGGAGGATGACAAGAGAAAAAGCAAGCAGAAGTTGGGGGTATTTCTGTGGATGCAAAGAAATTTACAAGACCCCTTCTACCTGAGGGGCCCAGGGGAATTCAGGGGTGGCTACAGGGCCCTACGAAAGGACACTGAAGACATTCCTTATGTATAGTACCCCTGGCTGGCATTTGCCAGGCCCTATGCTTTAACCTTATGCTACTACTTTGTTTTTGGGCATCTCTCCTGTTACCAGCAGCCTTTTGACCCAACTGCAACACTCTGTGTTTCAGTATCAGATTTCATCCATTGCTTGGAAAAAATGTCTATGGTGCATTGTAAAATTTTTTTTAAAAACACATTACTTGTAGAACCAAAATAAAAATAAAAATCCAGCAGTCTGAAGCAAAGGACCCCACCACATCAAATACACACACCCCAAAAAGGCAGACCATGAGCCAAAAGAAATATGTCTGTCTCCTTGTGTTTTGATTAACAGGAAAATATTAGGCAATTGGGGAGATCTCCAGTTGTAAGTGTGGGTTTCCTGGATGTGGCAGAGGTGGAGGGAAGAGGTAGCTAAAGATGGGGCAGGGGGCGAAAGAGCTAAAAATAGAATCCAAAGAAGCGGGAAATTTTCTGAGGCTGAAGTTCTAGGGTAGGTGGAGCACTGGCTGCTGGACAAACAGACAAAAGTCAAAAATACAAAGCACAAGTCAAAGGACAGCAGAAGGCAGAGGATCAGAAATCAAGGAGGAAGTCAAAGAGCAGAAAGCTGAGGACATAGGTCTTGCAGCCATTCATTCCACAAATATTTGTGAAGCACTTACTATGTGTTAGGCATTATTCTAAGTGCCGAGGATTCAACAGAAAACAAGCAACAAATCTCTGTCTTCATGAGGCTTACGTGTTCAACATTTCAAACTCAAGCTCTGCCACTTACATTAGTGTGTCTTCAGCAAGATCATATCCTTTCTTCATCTATAAAATGGTGTAATGATGGAGAAATGCTGCATTCATGGATTAGAAGATTCAACATAGGGAAGACATCAATTTTCCCCAAATTGCTCTATAGGGTTAATACAATTCCTACCAAAATCTCAGCAAGGTTTTTTGTAGACAGACAAGCTTATTCTAAAAATAAATAAATTTTATATGGAAAGGGAAAGGCCCTAGAATAGACAAAAACATTTTGGAAACAAATTAAGTGACAAGAATCACTCTCTTCAATGTTAAGGCTTAGAATATAGCTACAGTAATCAAGACAGTGTGGGACAGACACATAGATCAGACAGACACATAGAGTACCCAGAAACAGACCCACACAAATATGCCCAAATGATTTTTAACAAAGGTACAAAAGCAATTTAATGAAGGAAGGATCGCATGTTCAATAATTGATGATGAAGCAATTGGTCATATACAGGTAAAAAATATAAACTTCAACCTAAGTTTCACATCTTATATAAAAATTAACTCAAATGGATCATGGACTTAAACGTAGAACATAAAATTACAAAACTTTTATAAAGAAATACAGGATGAAATCTATTATAAGAGGAAAATTGATTAATTGGACTTTATCAAAATTTAAGACTTTTCTTCTGCAAAAGACCGAATTATACAGATGGTAAGTATGTACATGAAAAGATGTTCAGCATCATTAGCCATTAGGAAATACAAATGAAAACCACACTGAAATATTACTATACACTTATTAAAATGGTTAAAAGAAAAAATGGTGACAACACCAAATGCTGGCAAGGGTGGGGAAAAACTGGATCACTCACGCATTGCTGATGGAACTGTACGGCCACTGTGGAAACCAGCTTATAGTTTCTTATGAACATACAGAGAAAAAAAATAGATATTATATGACCCAGCAATTGTACTCTTGGTAAACAACCCATATGTCCAATGGTGAATGGTTAACCAAACTGTGGTAGATTCATACCATGAACTACTCAGCAGTAAAAAGAAACAAAATATGAACATCAAGGGAATTATGCTGAGTGAAAAAAAACCAATCTCAGAGGTAACATACTATATGATTGCATTTATATAATACTCATGAAATAACATAGAGATGGAGGACAGATTAGTGATTGCCAGTGGTTAGTGATGGGAGGCAGTGGTGGGTAGAGGGATTGGCTGTGGCTGTAAAGTGGTGATACAAAGGAGTCTTACGTTGATGGTCCAGTTCTGTATATTGATTGTGGTGATAATTACTAAAGGGCACAGGGACCTCCTTGTACACTTTTTTGAAACTTCTTATGAATCCATGATTATTTCAAAATAAAAAGTTAAAAAATACAATAATGTTAAATGGTATAATAATTCCTTTGGCTGTTATGTGAATTAAACATACAATTTATGTAAGTATCTGGCACATAATAGATGCTCAATAAATGAAAGCTCCAACCTTCTGTCCCAGCCAGACAGCAGCTTACACATATGTTCTTGATTTGCTTTAGTTTAGAGCAGGTAAATGAGAGGCAAAGAGAAAGGTCACCCACTGGGCGAGATCAGAAAGCACAAATGATATAAGCTTCGGGCTAAATGGGTGACATGGCCTCGGGGAATGGAGAGAGCACACATTCCTCATGCTACAAGGAGAAATGCCAACACATTGACTAGAATCCACCTACTTTGGCAGATGTTTCTATACACAAAAATTGTAATGTCGCAATTTAGCCCGGGCCTTGCTCAGAGGTACAGTAAAAACTGAAAAGGCCCACACACTCCCTTCCTTCACCCATTCCTCTTAACTCTTGTGCCTCTCCTTCACCTTTAATGGAAAATTAGAGGCTTAAAACTCTTCAAAACTTCTCTTCCCACTTTGAAGAAAACTCTGATTCTTTGACATGGCCTATAAGCCCTGCATGATCTAGCCCCTGCCTACCTTTCCTAATCAAACATCCTTCCAGATTCCAGACTCCAGCCACAACTGTCTTTCAGCAATTCCAATGTGCCAGACTCCTTCTGACCTCAGCCTTCACATGTGCAGCTCCCTGAGCCTGAAACACTCAGCAAAGCCCTAATCCCACCCTAAGCCCCACCCTTTTACATGGCTGGTTCTTTCTCATCCTGTTGATCTTAGTTTAAACATTAATCTATTCAGAGATACCTTCCAGCCACCTATCTAAGTAGTTTTCCTCCCTCCTAGACCCACTCTGTAATTTTTTTCTGTCTCTGAACCTTCTTTGCCTTATATATCACAAGTTGCAGATATGTATATTTTATATATATATGTGGAGAAATAAATAATTACCAAATATATATAAAATAAACATATATGTATATGTATATATCCTCTTGATGATTATTTATTAATTACTAGATCATAAGATATATGAGGGCGGAGACCACATCTGGTTTTGTCACCTCTGTGTGCTGAGTACCCTAGCGGAATACCAAGCACATAGTAAGTACTCAATACAAAAGTCACATCATTCTTTGAACCTATGATTGTTGCACATTAATTGTGAAAGTTGAAAGCTGTGAGATTCTGTTTTTCTTTTCTTACTATTCATTTATTCATTCATTCAATAGCATTTATTAGCACCTACTATGTATGTAACAGACATGTGTGCTGGTCACTGGGAATATAGTGATAAAAAAAGAAAGGTAGGATACCTGGCCCTATGGAGATTGCTTTCTAGTTGGGGAGAAAGACAGTTAAATATGTGATAACTGTAAAATGTGATAAGTTCTGTACTAGGGAATGTACTGATGATTAAGAGAACATAAGAATTTTTTTCAAGGTACCTTGTATATTTCTCTGTGTTGACTGGGTATTGTGAACTGGAAAGAAATTGTCACTGCTCTTTCAAAAATCTTAAACCAGAGAAACCAGCTGGGAGATCACTGTGTTTGAGTCCATGAGTCAAGGAGAGCCCTTATCTGTCATTATATCAAAGAGCTTGTCCTGGAAGTCATTCTCCTTTATCATACTGACATGAGGTGATGTTGTGTCTGACACAGAATATAAATTCTACCAGAACAGGACTTGATTTTATTCAGTGAGGTATTTTTCATGCCAATGACTAAGCCTAGCACATTAGGTGTACCATAAATATTTGCTGAATAACTGACATACACCTTTCAACCTTGTTCCCCATTTCCCTTAGAAAACATAGCCCCATGTCTGAGGAGAGTTTTTTCTAACCTAAAATATTTCATTGCACATTTCTTCTCTCATAGCTCTGGGCAAGGGCTCAGATCTGGAAAAAGCCATCGCCACCACTGCTCTGATTTTCAGAAACTCTTCTGACCCTGATGGTAAACTTGGAAAAGCTACTGCCAAAAATCTGCTGCAAACCCAATTTAGGAATTTTACAGAGGTAAGAAAATTAACATGCACAAAGAAAGAGGGGACACAGCATAATGACTAGCTTAGAGAGCCATCATCCCCAGCTCAAGACTCTCATCATGTTGTCTCATTCAATAAATGTTTATTGAGCACTTCTAATTTGCCAGGGGCTGAGCACTGGAGTTAATGCAATGAAGAAGTTAACAATCCAACAGAGTAAGAAAATATGCTGGAAAAGCACTTAGAAATATTCATAGAACATGAAAGAGTAGAGCATATAGTGAGATGGTAAAACAGAGGGACTGTGTTAAGGCAGGTAGTCAAAGAAGAACTCCCAGAAAATTAAGGTAGGGTTGAGATCTGAAGTGTGAGCAGGAGTTAGCTAGGCAAGGGGGGATGAGAAGGATGGCATTCCATGCAGAGAGAATGGCATATGCAAAGGCCCTGAGGCAGGTCACAGACCTGGAAGGCCAGTAAGTGGTTGGTGAGAATCAGGGGTTGTGGGGAGAGAGTAGGAAGCAGTGGGAGATGATGCTGGGTAGGTGAGGAGAAGCCAGAGCTTACAGAGGCATAGCCTGAGGGCACAAGGAAGCCAGAAATGGTTCTAAGTCCAGGTTTAAGAAATGACGCCAGCTGCAGTACACAGAACAGACTGGGGTTGGGAGGGGAGTGGTGGTGGACAGGAAAGAGGAGAGTAACTATGGGAAGCAATACATACAAAGGATGGTGATGGTTTGGACTAGAGTGGTGAAAATGAAGGGAAACAGACAAGTATGAGAGACATCTGGAAGTTGGAATGAACAGAGTCTGAAAATTGATTGGCTGTGAGAGTTGAAGGCCAGGGGAGCAAACAATGATACCCAGTTTCTGACTTAGGGGAGAAATGAGTAGTGGTCCCATTCCCAGAGAAGAGAAAGACTGGAGAATAAGCAGATTTGAGATGGGGTGGGGTGGGGAGGAGGTGATGCGTCTCCTTAGTATGTGCCTATTTTAAGATGTCCATGAAACATTCAAGTGGAGAAACTCAGACAACAACAAGATATATAAGTTGGGAGGCTAAAATAGAGATATGTATTCAAAATACAGAAATGAGAGTTGGCAGTATATCAACACCACTGATGAAAGGGAGTAACCGAAATCACCTAAGATATATTTCTCAAACTTCAGTCATTTGAATGCCATCTTTAATATCTTTCCCACATCTGCCTATGGCTTGTATTATCGTTTACTTTGGACTTTTTTGTGTGTTTTCTCTATACTTAAATAAGGAACTTTATCTCATTCTAAATCTAAATTCAGTGGGTAAAAGTGGAAGCAGATAGTTAAAAAATAGATGACTATTAATTCTTATTCAGTGTTTATTCTCACATCACCTAAAATTGTACTACATTCTACCAGCAATATGTGTTTATACTTTGTAAAATACTGGCCTAGGAAAAATGTGTAAGAGGGCCTCCTGCGAACCTAAACAAACAATGTTTATTGGTAGGAAGAGCGAGAAAAGCATAAAGGCGATCTCTAAGGTTCTGTGTGTGTTCTGACATATTAAAAAGGTTACTATTCTACATATATATATATATATATATACACACACACACACATATACACATATACATATGCACACACATATGGAGTTTTAGTATATTATGTTTATATAAGATGTCACCCATTGGAGGAAGCTGTGTCAAGGGTACAACTTCCTGTGATTAGGATTATTTCAACTGTGTGTGTGTGAATCTGGTGTGATACTCAGAAAAATGACTGGAAAGAACTGTTAATAATGTTAGCTATCCTTGGGTAGTAGAGTAAAGGTTTATGTTTATTCTTTTTAAAAATATTTTTCTAAATGTTCTATATTAAATATATATCATTTTTGAAAAATACTTTTTAAGGTTATTTTTTCAGGCACAATTTGACAAGAGATAAAATGTTTGGGGGACTCTTTAAACAAAGGGGGGATGAATATAAATCCTCTAACATTTGCCTGTATCAGAGGCAAAAAGAAAAGGCATATCCCAGAGAAAAAAGGGCCTGTTACCTGGTGGCCTAACAAATGCTCAACGGGCTTTTCACAAGCACAAAAGTGAGGACCTAGTGATGTGTCATCTTGATGTAACTTATCCCTCCTTTAAGATCACCAGAGGAAAAACGTTAAAACCAAAGTCACTGGGAAAGACACTTTCAGCCTTGGGGCCCTCAGTGTTGGTTACACCCAAGAAATGCAGCCAATTTCTGGATCTCTCTAGCAAAAGACACACTCAGGTCTCAGTGTAACCCTGCCCTCTGCTCAAGATGAGAGGCACTAGAGAGCAGACTCATATCTCAGGGACCCAAAGGGACAGCTCATCCCAGGGCATTCTCAGTATCCCTGGGGATAGTCTCGCCTCACTCAGCACACATGTAGAGTGATGTCAGACGCTGCCCTGACCCAACACCCTGCTCCGCAAGATTCCCTAAGGCAGGAGCATGCACGTGAGTCAATGGGAAAGGCCACAGAGTCCCCTTCATTCCTGACTGGGCTTTCTCCTAAATCCCTGTGTGGCGTGCTCTGGTAATCCGAGTGGGACCCTCTGGGTGAGGCCTGGGTCCTAAGGGGAACATCTCCCTCCCATAGCCTAGCCATAATTTGGGGGCTCTTAACATCGTGCAGCCAGTCAGATATAATAAAACTAGGACCTAAAGGCACTGCTAAGAAGATACAAGAAGATGTCTGGCCATACCCCCAGGAGGCTTGAACCTGGGTCAGCTCCTTGCTCTTCCAATAGGCAGAAAAAGAGAGAAGACAGACCTGTATTCATCTGTGAACTTTGAGAAAACAGTGTTCTGTTCCTCTAATAAAGTGGACCTTTCTCTGTCTTAGAATCTGACCCCTTCCAAATAGCATTCAGCTCTCTTGAAGGGAAGGGTGGAGCACTACCTTGGCCCTCCCTGGTAGGGCGACCTCTTGAGGAGGACAAGCCTAGAGGAACAGGAAGGGGTCTAAGCCTGTAAAAGGAATGCGCCACCATTCCAAAAGTGCCTTCCTCTTTGTTCTGATGGGCTTTTTACAGCCGGCACATGGGTGAGCATCTTGGGTTGACCTAAATGCAAACATAGGTTAGTATAATAGTGAATCAAACGGCCTTAGCAATTTTAACGTCATTTGGAAAGATATTTCACAAGCTGTGGTTTGAAACCGAAAGCCTCTCCATTGAGGTACTATTTAGATGTTTTCCTTCCATCTGCCTGTTTATGAGGATTATGAACTTGGATTTGATTTATGATCAGAATAAATGCTGAACAATCTTCCAAAGCACAACTATTCTTTTAGCATATTTTATTCTATATTTTTGGGTAATCTTAAGACTCATGTGAAAACATAGTGGATACCTCTCCTAGAAAAGAGATTATATTTTGAAAACCTGAAAACATAAGAATATCCATGTTTGAAGGCAGGATACATTAGCAGTGAAGAGCGTGAGCTCCAGAATCAGTTAGACTAGACAAGACTGCAAATCCAAACCTTTTGACTCCAAACCAAAAGTTGCTCAGGTTGGGACAAGCTACTTTATTCTCATTGAGTCTCTGATTCTGCATCTGTAGAGTGGGGATGTTCAATGAGATAACCCATGAAAAGATTTAACACAGTGCTTGACTGGTAGCATTGGTAGCAACTTGATGTATTATTGTTAATAATATATTTATTATTGCTTATTATCTGTAAAGCTACAATTTAGACAATGAACTAGGTGTTTACTTATTCTTTATTCCCACAGGGACAAGAAACCAAGCCAAAATACAGAGAGATCCTTTCTGAACTCGATGAACACACAGAAAATAAGCTTGATTTTGAGGACTTCATGATCTTGCTCTTAAGCATCACTGTCATGTCAGATCTGCTACAAGATATATGGAGTGCAAAAATTATGAAATAAACAGCTTTAAATATGTGGTTAGATAAAATAATAGCAAAAGAGAGTGTTAAATGATGAGAGATTTTTCCATCTTATTTTTAATTAGTTGAATATACTGATCATGTATCCAGGATTGCCTAGGATGATTCTGATTGCTAAGATTCAGACCCAATATAACTCCAAAAATTTACACATACTTTTCAGAGATGTTTGAATGATACGGTCTCTGCGTGCTTTACAATATGATAAATTTGATGCCATGGAATACCAAGTTACTTTTGCTGAGCCAATAGTGACCTAAAGACTCTTACAGTCATTGAGTCACTTATTCATTCACCTGTTCATCAAATTATATTTGTTGAGTGTCTACTTGATGGTACTACTGAGGATAGGGTAATAAACTGGCCAGACAGTCCCTTCCCTCAGACATGTTTGCAGGAGTCTAGCAGAAGAGATGGGTATTGAACAATTTTCTGATCAATTGCATATTACAGTCTAATTATAAGGGCTATAGGCTACTAAAAGAGATTATCACCTGACCTGGGTTCAAAAGTCAGAAAAGCTTCACTGACATTCTGTAAAAGGCAAAAATAGATCAGTGGTTTTCAGGGCTATAGGTAGCAAGTGGGGTTGTCCACAAAGAGCCCAAGGGAATTTTTAAGGGGAGTGGAAATGTTCTCTTTCTTGATTGCAGTGGTGGTTATATGACTGCCTGTGTTTGTCAAACTCTTTGAATTGCACACTAAACAGGGTGACTTTTACTGTATGTAAGTTATACCGAAATAAACCTGACTTAACAAAAAACAAAGCCCAATATCCTTGTAATCTCTGACCATGGTTTAACCAACAATTCCTTGAGACTATGATCTGAAAGTTGTCATATCCCAAAGACCCACACCCCTCTATGGCCATCTCTTGTATTCCTGAGTTTTAATTACACACACACACACATCAATGCCTGAACCTTTGAGACAAACTCACAAAGGCATGCATTCATGTAGGGCCTTGCCTGAGGACACCTGGCCTCAGTGGAGCAGCTCAGCAGATGGTAATGGGCACCCAAGGGCCCCCAGAGAGGGTGCTGGGCAAGAGTCAGAACCACAAGCCTTAATCGACCGCTGGCTTCACACATGCCATCTTAGACTTTACAAAGTACTAACAATGCCCCATCTTCCAGCTGCAGGAACTGAGCTGAGTGGCTAAATGATGGCCCAGAATCATCGAGGTAATAAATTCCAGAGTCAGAATCTCAACCCAAGAGAAGGAAAGAGGGGTTCCCAGGGTAGGAGGAAGAAAAGAGCAACTTTTCTGGCCCTCATGACCATCTTGTTCCAGTCACATGCTAAGCTCTGGAGTCAGTCAGTTGGTCACCTAACATGTCACTTCTACTGCAGGCTGGTGAAGGGAGAAAAGTGAAGAGGAACTAGTCACAGCCTTTACCTTCAAGGAGTTTATGGCTGCTAAGACATGTACGTAAGTGTGGTAGCATTAGGGCTATTCACTAAATATTTCTATTCTCCTGCCTAAAACATGGTAGGACTGTACTTCTTGCTTCCTTACAGTTGGGTGTGTCCTTGCAGACCAGTGACATGTGGGCTGAAGTGATATGTGCCAATTCCAGGTGGAAGCTTCCAGAGCCTGGGCTCAATCCGCTGCTGTTTCCCTGGGTCATGATAACAGCCAACATGCCCTGTGGAGTCTGCTCCATCCGCCTGGGTCCTGAGAGAGGCTAGTTTGGAGCAGAGCCCCAGGCAAACTGATATAGATGTGTCTGTCAAGGAAGAAATAAATCTTGCTGTTTCAGCCACAAAAAAAAAAAGATTTTTATTTGTTGTAAAATGATTGTAACTACTCAAGTCCCTCTCTCATCTCTCACTTTCTTTTCATCCCAAAACTGTAAGCTTCACTCACATATATTAAGAAAACCCTTTTAGAAGAGAGACCTTCACCCTTGGTCTGGTAAAATGTTATCTCATCCTGTAGTGTTCTGAATCCACCAAACCCTGACTCCATGGACCTCTCCACTTTCCAAATCCATGAGTTTATAGACCATGTGAGGGAACGCTCCAGACTTAACCCTCTACCACCATTTTAACAGGAGAAGATATGCTTAACAGAAGCAAGCAAACTCAATTATCTAACAAAAGAAGAAAAAGGGATGAAAGAAAATTCATTATGTCCGGCTTTCAGTGTCTTCATGCTTTAAGATGTTTGTTTAGAATTGAGTGGGAGAAAAGAGCGGAGGAAAGTTCCTTTTCTTTCTTTTTCTTTTCTTTTTTTTTTCTTTTGACAAACACGGGGCTCATACCATGTGCCAGGCACTATTTTAGGGGCTTTACAAATAGTAGCTCATTGAACCCCCTAACAACCTTGTGATGTAGGTGTTACAATTATTGTCATCATACAGATGAGGAAACCAAAGCACAGAGGTTTTGATTTCCCCATAGTTGCATAACTGGAAAGTTTGAGAGTTTTCTGTCCCCCCAAAGGCATTGTTAATTTTGTTTTAATATTAGACTCTATTGTGAGCAATAATATTAGAACTCAGCAAAAATAGCTGTGCACATTTCAGGCACTGTGCAAGAGACAGCAGTACCATCTGGGCC
Organism: Galeopterus variegatus; assembly: GCF_000696425.1. NCBI lineage: Eukaryota > Metazoa > Chordata > Mammalia > Dermoptera > Cynocephalidae > Galeopterus > Galeopterus variegatus. Next base: position 397,275 of record NW_007726290.1, on the reverse strand, counting down.
CCGGAGAACCATGTGGCATTCCTCAAATAGAACTCTGTGGGCTGTTCTCCTTCGAAGTCCTTTGTGTCTCAGCCACAAGTAGCTGAATATGGCAACTTTGGTGACCAACCAAAAGGTCAAATTCACACCTTTCAGAGAGGAAAAAAAGAGAGAGAACCTGGCCAATGGTGTAATGAAGAATCTCGGAGCTATTCCAACTCTCTGGGCTCCCAGTAAGAATTTTTGAAAACCCATCCCGGGTGGAAAGTCGTACTCTTCTGAGGGGAATATCAATTGCAAAATCTATTTTAGCCTGATGCAAAGGATGAAAACAGATCAAAAGCACATGTATGTGTTGGAGCATTAGTGACAGATAGACCAATGAGTATGATGCTGAGACACTAGATCACAGAAGTTCCACTTCTTGATTCTAGCACCAGAACCATAGGCACTACACTTAAAACAAAGACACCATCTTGAAAATGTCACTGATCATCATAGGTGAGATTATGATGCAAATCTGTCTTGGGATCCCTTAGTTGCAAGGAACAAAATCCACTCTACACACACACATACACAGGAAAAATGGAAGAACTGTATTTATCAACAAGGTACGGGGGCATATAATGAAATGAAAGGGTAGAATATGCAATGAAAGTCCGCAATATACTAGAAACAGTGAGAGAAAGCAAACCCCAGATCTGTCTCAATCTCTCTTAAATGAGTTGGTTTCTTTTTTCTGCCTCTGTCTGCATGTAGTCATTATTCTGCATTCTCTTTCTCTCTATATCTCTATCTCCCTATCTTGGTCTCCTAACCAGTCCTTTCTGCTTCTATGCAAAAAAGCCAAACACAATCTGTCCACTGCTTACTTTACTTCTCTCTTTAAATTCTCCATAGCATCTCAGAAGCCCCAATTCCAGTCCCCAGGAGAGAGAACCTAATTGGCTGAGTTTGAGTAAAGATTGCTCCTGATCCAGTTGTCTGTAGTCAAGGAGGCAGGTGGCATGCCCCCTCAGCAGGGACTGTGGGAGCTCACTCCTTGAAGAGGATGTGGGCAAGTTCTCAAAGAAAGAAGGGAGAAATTGGGGAGAAAATGATTGATTGAGGAAATTATAGAAATCTCTAGAACAAAATCCATACTTGCTCTATAAGGTCAATGTTATTTGATACTCAGATATGGGTTCAGCAGAAGTGTCTTGATGGAGTAATTTCATTCGTCATTCCAAGTGAAAGCCTTTGCATGTTGTCACTGTGTGAAAGAAGCTAACCTGAGCCTCCCTGGGAATTTTCCTGTGATTAAATATAGCCAAGATATTCCTATGCAAGCACTGTGGCATCCTCGAAATTTGGTGAGCATGACAGAAACATACCGAATCCTAGAACTCCTAATTTTCTTTATTTTAGCATCTAAAAATGGGTCCAAGTATGAGATCAGAATCTGTGCTTTAAATAGTCCTTTGTAAGAAAGGGGGAGAGGCTGGAAGAAAAGCAGTCAGTGACAGTCCTGTTCTCAGCTGACCTTCAGTATTGGTAGAGCTAAGGAGAGCTCTTGGGGAGACCAGTCCATCAAATGCAGCAAAGATTGGCCCAGCCCGTTAACAAAGGAACACAATGACCCGAAGTATTTAGGCCTGAGAGATTTGTTGTACCAGTCTCTTTTTTCTCTAATTTCAGTCCAGGACACATGGATTTAGATTTCTCTTTGATCCTTTAGGGGGAACGATTTTTTTAAAATCCAGTTCAGGAGGTGGCACAGGGTAAAGTGGAGTCTCCAGCATGTTTTCTACTCCCACGCACACAAATTCCTCTTACAGGATCTCAACACCTTGTCCACAATCTAAACCTAAAGTGTAGTGACCGCCAAATTCTTTTCATACTTATTTGGTGACAAAACATGAACTATAACTAACTAGAGGCTATTTGTGGTCTTTATTTCCCCCACTGGATGTGAGTATTTTGTGTAGCTGAGAGATCTACCCCCCTAGAGAAGAAATCACTGACCTAGAGAAGTGGACCAGACAGAGGCAGAACCTGGGCTCTGGTCCAAGTTCTGCCACCACTAGCTATGTGGCTCTGGAAAAGTCCTGCACCTTTTCTGAGTGAGCCTCATGTATTTTCAAATTTAAAATTGGGATCAGAAAGGGACCTGTTTTCTTAAAGAAGTTGCTGTGAGACTTCAAGAGGCATACATGTACTTCAGGAATACAAACTGGATCTATGTATATGCCCAATGTCTGTTCTAATTTGTCTAATTCTAGACAAATTGTTATTATAATTAGTTTTATTAATAGCCGCTCCTTATAGAACATCTACTACACTCACATATTGCCATACGGTCTTTTACTTAATTCCCTACACAGGCTTAAGAGATTGGAATTATTGCCTCTATTGCACAAAAGAGAATGAATTGTAGGAAGGCTTAGCCAGGGCCACAGAGCAGTAATGGCAGTTCAGACCCAGGATTGCAACCCAGGCTTGTCTCGTACCTCAGTCTAGCTTCTTTCTGTGATACCATTGGTGGATGTAAAACTACTGAAGGAGAGCCTCTCCACTGTTTAAGGTTTACTCCGAACTACAACAAATTATTCTCTAAAATGAGGAGGAGGAAGAAGAAACAGCAGCAGCACTTCACATGCTCAGAGCCCAAAGGAATCAAGAAGAGTTTTTTTTAAAAAATATATAATAACGATATAACATGTTTTCCCTGGCCTCTCTGGGTCATTTGGTTTAGTTTTCCAGGGAATTATTTCTTTGGGGAAAGGCAATAGGATTTTTAAATCCATGTGGCCTGTAGCTCATGATTTTCCTTAAACAAAGTGCAAATGGTGGGAGGAAGATCATGGAGGGATGAAGGGAGGACAGCAGAGACCCTGGGAGGGAGAAGCATCTTCCCGACCTTGGCATATGCAGGTGGCACAGCTCTGCTCCTGCTCTCTCCTCTCCAGCTCTCAGACTCTTCCTTACATAGTAAAGGGGGCTCTGTGTCCAGATGTTTTCTACAATCCCTCCCTTCTAATATTCTTTTGTGCAAACCAGATTTTTAAGAAGAATATTATACCAAGGTTCCAAATAGACGAATTCTAATCACTTAAAAATCTGTCTCTTCAAATTCTTTGTACTACGTTTTGACTTTGACCTTGGCAGTCTGTGGCATAAGCCCAGTACACAGAGGGCTAGATATTGGTAAACAGACAGTGTCCTTGAGCAGGGAAAGGAGGGGAGATGGAGAAAATCTGACAAATTCTTAATAACTTTTAGATTAAGAACATATGCTTTATGTGTGTTTTGAAAGTGTCACATAGGTCAAACAATTCATGTGGCCATCTACTGGCCTTAAGACCTTTAAAAGCAGGAGTTCTGCCTTCCTGCATAGTATCCTCAACACCTAGGATATAGTAGGTGCTTAGTGAAAATCCAAGGAACAAATGAGTGAATGAATGAGTCTTTCTCAAATAGAAGAGGTGGGAAGGGGAATATTATGCAGGTCAATGTCATACTGAATACAGAAAACCCGTGTGATCTAGAGGTGGATGAGTGAGCTAGGTCTAATCACAAAGATGAGTTTTTGTGCTAGTTTTCAGAAATGGTGGACATGAAGATGTGGACTCAGTTTAAGATTACATTCACTCCAGTTTAGCTCAAAACCAGCAAACAAGCAGTTTGCTTGTTTAGAATATTCTCAAAATCAAAGACATAGAAAATGAAGCACCATCACTGTCTAGGGGGCAATGAAGTCCACAAAGAGTGAAAAAAATCCAAGAGGACAGAGAAGTCCAGAACCCAGAACGACCTGCCAGCTGTGACTATCTGGGGAAAGAGCCGCAGGAGCACTTGAGGACCCTTTTGTTTCTTACTGATATTTCAACCTCAGCCAACCCAGACAATCTTTCAAAGAACGTTTTTATTTATAAGATAAAGCCATTTTAAAATCCAATGATTTATTTTTATATTCAAATTATTTCACTAGCCTCATCTGCTTCTCAGTCTAGTTTCTTGTTCTTTTACCCTAAGGGTGTACTTTGACCTCAAACAGAATTGCAGCCCACAGTGGGAACAGGTTAATAGTGGAAAAAATCTCCAGACCTCTCACCTGGAGAGGCAGAGGCTTCAGAGGCAGGATGAGGGCTTACTTGGTGGTGAAGCTGCCACATCTCTAATGGCCTATAAATGCTTGGAACTGGCTGCTTGCTCAAATCTCTCCCTTTGAAGGAAAGAAAGCTGTAGGCACTCTAGGGGCCTCTCGACAGCTTAATGAAAATCAATAATGAAATTAAAGGTGGGAAAAGAAAAACTACAAGGAGGTTTCTAAAGAAACTTTGATTTCTCTGACACTTTGGTCTTCAAGGAAAGAGTTTTGATTCCCCCTGCAAAGCATCTGTGGAATTGCAAAGACATTAAATTGCAGAGTAATGTGGTGCATCACTCATGATCTGTCCTTGCCAGATTTCTCTCTACCCAGCTCCTTCTCTGAGATCAGGATAAGAGGAGAGGTAAAGAATGGAAATCCCTTCTTATCTCTATGGTTACTATCTGGTAGTAGACTGGGGTTTCTTGTCTCCAGGAACTCTTTTTTAAGTAAACTAGAGACAGATGATAGGGCTAAAAGAAGTGGGAGGCTTTTGTCTCTGCCCTGAGGCTGTACACAAAACAAACTTGATTATGAAATTGTCTCTGATTTTTATTTTAACTATTCTGAGCTGATCTGGGGATGATGCAAAATTCTAAAATAACATGTCATCATAGAAATCATATTGTTGTTTCCGGAGAATCCCAGCCAGAGAACTGAGATTCTTATCCATCTCTGTATCTTTAGGGGGCTGGCAGTCAGCTTGCAGTAATTGGCATGTCGCCACCAGATGTTCACAGCTGGCATCTATTGTGATTGATCTGTGCCCATGCCATACAAGTTGTTATATATTTTGAATGTCACTCTAGGAGCAAATGATGCTGATGCCCAGCCCATAACTCTCAGCACACCTAAGGTCATCTGTAACCACAGCAAACTATATCCAGGACACTGACAACACTTTACCTCAAGTGCACATTACTTTTTTCTCTGGAGCCCTGGGATTTTGTTCTGTAGTAGGTAGGGGCAACCTGGGAGTGCAAGAAAGTTAAAATCCACAGGGGCCACATGGGCCACTTTCCACCAATGGGGGAGGGAAATCAATGGGTAAATCCCCCAACCTCCCCACTTGTGATTATGAGGCAAGTCTTCACAGTCTCTCAGAAGATCCCCAGTGAGATTAAGCCCTGAATGGCCACAGTGGCAACCTACTCATTAACATAACTTTAGTATGTTTTCTCCTTGCCTTGATTCAATTTCCCAATCTCCTCACTTTTGCTTCCTAGGATCACCTTCCAATAAACTTCCTGCACCTAAGTCCTTGTCTCTGGGTCTTTGGGAACTGAGAAAATCCCTTCCCTGATCCCTAGCACTGACAACAGTATTTTGCATATCATAAATATTCAAAAAGTACTTGTGACTGTCTTGGAAAATATGTCTAGTGGTAATTCCATGTATCCCTGGAATCCTTTGAAAGATGATTCACAACTGGAGATCATGTGACAGAGAAGATGAAATAGTTCCTCCCTTCCAAGAAGAAAGAACAGCATGTCTCTGAAGGCAGGAACATGTGGGGAAAGGCAGAGAAAGGCCATAGTTCTGTGCTGGGGACTCAGGAGGGTAGAAGAATAGCAGTGAATGAGATAGGAAATATGTATCTGTCAATTCTCCCTCCCATTGACTTACTGCAGTAAGAGTGCTTGCGAGGTGGAGGTTCAGGGGTGCAGCTCCAGGCTGTGTAAGAATCTACATTTCTTGTGGACCTTCTTTGTCAAAGGACAGACAAAAGGCTCAGCACAAAGGACAGACCCTTGTTAAGAAGAAATTGCACCAGATGCTTGTTTAAAATGGCAAGACAGATTTCACTCAAGCTATTGCAGTAGAGGAGAGAAACTTCAGTATAGAACTGAGCTCAACTCCAACTTAAACAGGTTAGGAAGACTTTATTCAAGACTATTGCAACAAGGGAGAGAGACTGAACTCAACTGTGAATACAAGAGGGGCAAGTGGGAATTTACAGCCAATGGGAAGGGTGAAGGAGTGGATGGAAGATTCCTAGCAGGAACTTGATTGCATATCAACTGTGGGGGGGTTATGATCAACTTGGTTCAACAGTCCAAAGATAAGGTCTAATTGAGAAAAGGGCTCAAAGAAGCCTGACTAATATTTGGCCAAGGAACTGGCCCAAGAGCTTTGTTTACCTCTACTCCAACACAAGGCTACATTATATGAAGCATTCAACCTCCCATCCACACGATCAACAGATATTCATGAAGTACTTATGCTGGGTTCTGGGATACAATGAGGAAGAAGACAGACATGGTACTGATTCTAATGAAGCTACATGGTTTAGAGAAGTAGACCCAACTAGAAATTATGTAGTTCAATAAGTGTTAGTGTTATGATACAGAAAGCACAGAAATACCCACCAGGAACACCTAACCCTGATTTGGGTGATTTTTGTTTGTTTGATGACTTCCCAGATGATATAGCATTTTATTTAAGGCCTGAATGATGCGTAGGAGTTGGCAAGTCAACAATGAAAGAGAACAACATTGTTAAGAGCATAGCAAGTTTCAATAAAGTTAGGAAAGACAAAAGAAAAGAAAAATGGTTTGATATGACCCAAATGCAGCATAAGACAAAGGTGTGGGGGAGATGTGAGAAACTATGTTGGGAAGTTGGAGAGGCCAGATCAGAAAAAATCTTGACAGTCACTTTAAGAAAATATATATGTTTTTTCAGGACTTATCAGAGCCTTTAATTAGTAGTAATGTTAGTTTGGGTTCCCCCAGAAGCATACTCAGATAAGAATTAGAATAGATTTAGTTTAGCTGGGAAGTAATTTCAGGCAACTCCATTAGGGGAAGTGAAGCCAATCAATACAGGGTTTATTAATGAGTAGGTTTACCACTGTGGGTTCCTGGAATTCAATCCAACTGTTGAGCTCTGGGAGATAGAACAGAATCTGCCTCAGAGCTGTCCTAGCCAGCAGGCAAGAAAGCTAAAGAATTCTCTCCCAAATGCTGTACATCATTGGTTGAAGTCTTCTCTCAAACGCATCAACTTTCAGGTACTTTCAGCCTGCCCTGGGGCATCACATGTGCTCACTGGGTGGAAAGAAAAGAAGAAAAATAACAGAACAAGAATCTGGAGCAAGAGCCACAAGATCTTACGGTATACAGTGTGTGCACAGGATACAGGCAGAGTGCGAACAGCATCTCCTACAATAGGGTAACATGGCTTGTGAAGCTTCCAAAAGGGTGGATGACACATTTCATATATTTGCATATTTCATATATTTGACCACAGAATCCTCTTTGTATAGAGCATCCTGAAGGACTAGTAATGTTTCACTTAACAATGTTTGAGGGTTCCTTATCTAGGTCAGGGGTCAACAAACTTTGTCCATAAAGGGCCAGATAGTAAACATTTTTGGCTTTATGAGCGATATGGTCTTTGCAACAATTGCTCAGTTTCATTGTTGTATCCCAAAAGCAACCATAGACAATATGCAAATGAATGACTATGGCTGTGTTCCAATAACACTTTATTTACAAAATCAGGTGGTGGGCCAGATTTGGCCAGTGAGCTGTAGTTTGCTGACTCTTTGTCTAGGTCATTTCTGCAGCTCCATCCAGCTCTAGGATTCTAAGGCATGTCTGTGGTTGCCCCACACACAAGAGAAGGGTCAGACTGACTGATCTTCACAAAGCCTTTGCTCCCTCCTCCCCATGTGGACCCATAGTCAATGTGCTCCAGATCAATGCACCCAGTCTCTCAGGAACCCAATCCCTCCACCCTCTGCAGCAGTCTGTTCATCCCATTTTGCCCTCTCTGCTAAAGAAAAGCAACTGAGCTTAAATTTAATTACTCTGCTGGGGAAATAAAAATAGTGTTGCTCTGAGGCTGTCTGATGCCAAGAATTTTCTGTGTCACAGGAAGAGAAAAATAAATAGTGGCTCAAAATAAACAAGTCCTACCCACACCTCATGAGGGCCCTAGGGAGGTGTGAAGAACGGGGAAGGATAGATGGGGTCAGATAGCAATATCCAACTCCAGTTTATTTTCAAGCTTGCAGACATAAGGACAACAGTTCCTCCTGATACACTCATGTAGCCTGCGTTTATTAGCCTCCTAGTGAATGTCAGGCATTCATTCCTTCATTCAATAAAAACATTTTGGATGCCTACTTTATGCCAGACACTGTGCTAGACAGAAGTAGCTACATAATTTGTGGGGCCCAGTGCAAAACAAAAATGCAGGGCTCTTTGTTCAGTTGTTAAAAAATTTCAAAATGATGACAGCAGAGAATTAAACCAAGCTTGGGGCCCTTCTGAGTGCTGTGCAACTGCACAGGTCACACACCCTGGTGCTAAATGTTGGTGTCACAAAGATATATATGGTGCTACAAAGAGTACTCCAGTCTTCACCGTAGAGAAGCTACTATCCAGGAAGGGAGAGAAGATGTGTGTAATAAAAGTCCTATCAGCACTTCATGCCATCCTTTTCAATTCCTGTACCACTTTTGTCCACATCAGAACCCAGTGACTGTCTACATTCAACAGCCAGCATCTGCGTCACTTTGTTAGCATCTGACCACAGGCTGCAGGAGCCACTTTGCCTGGAAGCTCAGAGAACTGAAAGTCTCTGACCACAGACTAGTCTGCTCCTTGCCCCTGGTTGGGTCAACTCTGAGGCTAGCTTGGAGTGTGACTTTCTACTTCCTCATTTCCCTGCTAGGGTCATTTCAGGGTCTGCTTTTAGGGAACCCAACCTAAGTCACATACATATAAATTATAGTGTAGTGTTGTGGATTGAATGTTTGTGTCCCCCTAAAATTCATATATTGAAATACTAATCCCCAACGTGATGGTATTAGGAGGTGGGGGCCTTGGGAGGTGATTAGGTCATGAGGGTGGAGACCTCATAAATGCGAATAGTGCCCTTATAAGAAGGAACATGAGAGAGATGACTTCTCACTCAGCCCTGTGAAGATACGAGGAAAAGATGGCCATTTGCAAATCAGGAAGAGTGCCCTTACCAGACACTGGATCTGCCAGTGCCTTGATCTTGGACTTCCCAGCCTCCAAAATTGTGAGAAATAAATGTTATTTAAGCCACCCAGTTTATGGTATTCTGTTATAGCAACCAAACTGAATATGACAAGGAACAAGGTGCAAAATGACAAGTGGTAGAGATCCTGAGAATGCACGAGGCACATGCAGAGATGGAGAAAAATGATACCAGCGGACAGCAGTGGCACAGGCGGGAGGAATCCTGGATGACTGGTGTTTATGCTGGGTCTTGACTAATGACTACTATTTCAAAGAGTTGAGATAAATGGTGAAGTAGGAGGAGGTACTGTGCTCATTCTCTACTTGTCCCTTCAGATCTTCTCTTTACTCTTTTCTACCCTGCACTGTATGGACTGAATCAACAGGCATCCTTGCCTTCTGGCTTCTGGTTGGTTTGGGCCAATGACCTTGTAGATGACAGGAGGGTGAAAGAGCATGAACATATAATGGATAGACAGACAAAAGAAAAGATGGATAGATAGAATCAATGGCCTCTGAAGGTTGCTATTAGGTGGCTTGACCTTAACTTTCTAGTATTTATTTGGATAGAATCATTTATGCATTGTCCTATAATATTTCTCAGGTTCTTATTTATTTCTACAGCTGAGTTTCAGAAGTCCCAGTTCAGAGGGTAATTAACAGAGTCATATTTCTTCCAACAAATTTGGAATCTCTGAACTGTTTGTGCACTTGGCACAAAAGAGGATGCTGACAGGAGGACACAGTTGCAAAAAAAAAGAGGAAATTATGAAAAGCATCGTGCAAAGTAAACATCATTAGGAAGAGGGAATGATGATGCTAAAATAAATGTCTCCTGTTAAAGCCTACTTTGTACTACAAATCATGAAAGGACTTGATTGGTAGTCCATTGGTGACAAATACCCTGCAATTCATTTCTTTCTCCTACTGACTTTTGGACAGCATGCTGCAAGATTCATGTAATGATTATTTGACAGCCCCTTTCTGCATGCTGGGGAGGAAGAGGCAGGGCTCAGCCCAAAGAAACACCTGCCTTGGGAGGGCCAATTCTGCTGTATATTGGCCACAAATAAATATGCTGTTGTACCAGTGAAGGCCCCCACAGGACACAGCTAACACACTCCAACAGGCTAATGGAGGAGGCATGACGGATGAAGCACCCCAGCCCTAGCAGCAGAGGGGTGTTGTTGGAACCAATTCTAAGCAAACATGAATATCTACATTTTACAGGTAAGAAAACTGGAGTTATTTTTCTACCCATATTGTCCAAGGGAGGCTCAAAGAAGAAAATGTAAGTGGAACCTTGTGGAAAATTAGAATCCTCTGGAAATATCACTGCACCTTTCCATTCCCATCTCCTTGCCTCTGCACCTCCTCCGATACACACTGCCCTCTAGCTTTCTGTTCTTTGTTCTTCAAACAAAACACATATTTATGGCCCTGTGGTTTTAAACAAGTCTCTTCATTCTAGAAGCTTTTCACTGGCCTCCTTTCCACCATTCCAGGAGTGTACATCTGTTGTTTTGCTTACCTAGTGTCCATTCCGCTCGCCATGACTATATCTTAATATCCCTTTGGAAGAAGGACTAGATGGTCCTTTGGTACGAGGTGGGCTCTCCATGCTCCCTGAATCTGAGACAGGCCCACAGTCACAGTGATTGGTTCAGGGACAGGCATGCATCTAATTGAAGCCAAAGAGTCAGTACTGAAAACATTGCTGTTACTATGCCAAAAAAGACCTCTTTCAGCAAGGCTTTTTAAGCCAGTGGAGTGTGCACCTGGAGAGAGCTGCCTGAGAATGAAAGCAATGTGGAAGAAACCAGAGTTGAGAGGTGCAGAGAGATGGACTCATGATGACACTGTGCAAGCACCTGGCTCCAGTCTAGTTGGAGGGCAGCAATTCATGAAGTTAGATTTTTCCTGCATCTCTCAGTTAAATGAGCCAGTTAGTCATCTTTTTGGTTTGAGCCAGTTGAAGCTAGCTTCTATCGTCTGCAATGCTCCCACAGCTCCTCAGTCCATCCCTACAGTGCTATCTATCACTCGATGGTCTGATTTTTTTTGCCAGTCTCCCCCACTAGACTCTGAATTCCTTTTTTTCCTCTTTATCCAGGCACAAATTAGTAAGTGCTTAATAAATGTGAAAAGCAAGCAATACCAAGTCATGGTTCCAAGATAAAGTAGCTCAGTATTCTCAGTTTCTTAATCACAGTAATAAGAAGGATGATGATGATGATGATGATGACAATGATGTACGAGGATGACGATGACAATGATGGTTAAGATGACAATGACGATGATGATGGGGACTATTCATTGAGCACTGTTCTTTTAGGGGCTTTACAAGCATTTTCTCATTCAGTCTTTGGAACCACTGCCTCAAGTAGTTATGTTAAACCATGTTTCTCATCAGGAAGTAGAAGCTCAGAGATTTCAAGCAACTTGACAAAGTCATACAATTGGAAGTGGCAGACACAAGGTATCTGCTTCAAAGTCCCTGTGTTTGTCCACCCACGAACAACTCCCAACCCTTTCTTTCTATTTCTTCATTTTCCTGAATGAAACCCCCTATCCTGACTTGCCACTCTTGACTCTGCCTTGCTTGAATGCTATCAGATCAAGGAAATAGAACTAAACTTACTTCTCTGTCCCACCTTCCCATGCCAGGTCTGTCCCCTTATGGACCATGTGGCTTCACGCTGGGTGAGCAGAAAAGCTTCTTCTCCAGTTCTGAATCACTTTGTGAGCTGAGAAATATGGTGGCACCTGGATCACAGAGTTTAGACACAAAAGTTCGGGAGGATCAAAAGCCTGACTCCAACTGCAGACCTTTCAAGTCAACTCCCCCAAATATCCAGTTCTGCTACAGGGCCCAGAATCGAACTAGAGCATCATTTGAGCATACAGGCTTAGAAGTCAAACCCACCTAGGTCTGAGTTCTGACTGCCACACCTGGATGACTTTGAGCAAATCACATCAACTCTCTCAGCTTCAGTTTCCTCACCTGTAAAATGGAAACAGCCACCTCAGGGAAATGTTGAGAAGATGGAGAGAATTAGCACTGATTATAGTAAACTAATGCTATCTGGCACCCAGCAGTTATTCCACAAGTAGTAGCTATAATTATTATCTAAATCTCACCTCTTTCGGGTGACTAAGAGACTAATAGTTTTCAGAGGACTTGCAGGGGTAGCGAGTGGGGTAAAGTGCCCGAGAACTCCACACCCCTATGACCTGTTGTTCCCCCAGACACACATTTATAGTCTACATCTTTTTACAGATGCATCACCCTCTCCAGGAAGCCTTTGGACCCTCCTTCCCCAGTGGTGTTAAGAGTTGTCTGGCATACCAAATAAAAGTACAGGATGCTCTGTGAACTCTGAATTTCAGATAAACAGCAAATATCTTTTTTAGTACAAATATGTTCCACACAATATATTGGATGTATTTATACTAAAAAAGTATTGTTTATATAAAATTCAAGTTTCACCAGACATCCTGTATTTATCTAGCAATCCTAGTTACAGACCCTTCTACAATGTGTTGAAACTCTCCTGTGCAGTGTTTTTCTTTCCATAATGTAGTTTGCATTTCCCCTGTATCGGGGGAAATGCAAATCAGAATCACATTAAGATATCATCTCACCTCAGCTAGACTGACAATTATAAAAAAGACAGAGGATAACAATTGCTGGTGAGGATGCAGAGAAAGGGGTACCCTCCTACACTGTTGGTGGGACTGTAAATTGGTGCGGCCTTTATGGAAAACAGTACAGAGGTTCCTCACACCACTACAGATAGAACTGCCATACAATCCAGCAATCCCACTGCTGGGTATATATCCAAAGGATGGAAATTATCATGTCAAAGGGATACATACACAACCATGTTTATCACAGCTCTGTTTAAAATAGCCAAGAGTTGGAACCAAAAGAATGAAATATAGCAATATTCATTCACAGCAAAATGGGTGAACTTAGAGAAAATTATGTTGAGTGAAATAAGCCAGGCACAGAAAGAGAAATACCACATGTCCTCACTCAAAAGTGGGAGCCGAAAAAGTAAACAAATAAATTTTAAAAAGAAAGAAAGATACACAAGCACAATGATACATTGAACTTTCAAAAGGAGAGAACAGAACTGAGATTACTAGAGGTGGGAAGGCGGTGGGGAGGGTAAGGGAGGAATTGGTAAAGGGCCATGAAAACCGATTACATTGTATAATGTTGAATATACTAATTATCCTGATTAGAGCATCACATATTGCACACAGGTATGGATATTCGAATCCGTACCCCACAGATATGCACAATCAACTACATTTTAATTTTAAAAATAAAAAAAATCATAAAATTTTAAATTTAAAAAAATTGCCATTTTCACACTTGAGTTAACAGGTGACTTTAAGATCCTTCAATATTAAAGAATTAATGTTAATTTTGTATGGAGTAATAATGGTATTATGATTAATTTTTAAGATCTTTTATCTTTTAGGATACATACTAAAATATTTAGGAAAGACAGAATATAATGTCTTCAATAATAAAGGTGAGGATATAGGAGAAACAAGATTCTCCATGAGTTGGTAATTCCTGAAGCTGGGTGATGAGTATATGAAAGTTCATTATAGACTTTTGATCATCTTATATATTTAAAATTTTCCATTATGCAGCCATTATGGAAAACAGTATGGAGGTTCCTCACACAACTACAGATAGAACTGCCATAATAAGATCCAGCAATTTGGGTAAATACCCAAAGGAATGCAAATCATCATGTCGAAGGGACACCTGCACTCCCATGTTCATCTCAGCTCTATTTACAATAGCCAAGAGTTGGAACCTACCTAAATGCCTGTTTGTGGACAAATGGATAAATAAAATGTAGGATATAAACACAATGGAATATACTACTCAGCCATTAAGAAGAATGAAATTCTGTGATTTGCAGCAACATGGACAAGCCTGGAGAAATTGTTAAGTGAAATAAGCCAGACACAGAAAGAGAAACAACACATGTCCTTACTCATAACTTGGTGCTAAGAAAGAAGAAAAGAAAGGAAAGAAGAAGGGAAGGAAGGGAGGAAGAAAGGAAGGGAGGAAAGACCACAATAATATGTTGAACTTTCAAAAGGAGAGAACAAACCTAAGGATACTAGAGATGGGGATAGGGGAGTGATAGGTTAGGTAAAGGGCATAAGGAAAAATTATTATTTGTAATAATGAATACGCTAATAATAAAAAATTATCATCTACGGATAGGAAAAAAAGTGCAGTTAATAGGGAAGGAGAACTAGAAGAAGAATAAAGGAACGAAGGGAAGGGTGCCGTTTGGAAACTTCACCTAGGCAGCAATCTGGTTGATAACAGTTGTTGGTTTTTTCCTAATATCTTTCTAGATTTGTGGAAAAGAAAAAAAAAAACCTGTGTGTTCATTATTTTTTTAAAAAATTAAGCAAACAGAAAAGCACAAAAGGTACATAATTATCCCAAAGTCCACTTTTACAAAGTAACCATTATTAGCATTCAGAGATTAAGAGTCTAGGGAAACTAAAGGGAACCAGGGCTCCTAGGAGAAATGGCAGGTTTCAGAGTGGAGCCAAAGAAGTTACTAGAAGAGCCTGGAACATCTTGTGTCTGAAAGAAGTGCACAAAAAATAATAGGGGCCGTGTATGAGAATATGGGACAGGACTGCCGACGGCCAGATCTTAGACAATTTGGGCATCAAAATAATGAAGGATAGAAATAAATTATACAACTGAACATAGGAATGCATGAGTCCATACTGAAGATAAACAGATAAAAATATATATTTATATGCACAGATATATATTTATATATTATATATGTATGTATAAATATATTTATATGTTATATATGTGTGTGTATATATGTTTTCCCCATATATATATTCTCAGTCAAATGTTTGGACTGACAACAGCCTTCGAGAAAATCCCAATCTGTTTAGGGTTGTTTCTTATACATCTCATCATACTAATATTCAGCAAATGTTAGATTGTTCTCATATTACTATGTTCTTAGCGATGACTTTCTACTTCTTCAAATACTCTGTTAGGCTATCAACAGATCGGTGAAGAGTCTGCCCTTCAAATTGTACATTTCTCAAAGGCAATTTTTGCAAAATTGATAAATTGAACTTTATCAAAGTTTTAAAATTTTGCTCTTTCAAAAGCAACATTAAGAAGACAGAATGGCAAGCTGCAGAAAAGATTTGCAATGTATATGTCTGACAGAGAACTTGTATCCAGGATAGATGAAGAACTTTTACAACTGGATAATAAGGAAACAACCTATCCAACTGAAAAAAATGCACAAAAGATTTGAACAGACATTCAGCAAAGAAGATATACAAGTAGAGCATTAATGTATGGAGAGAGGCTTGGCATCACTAGTATAGTCAAAGGTGTTTTTAAAACCCAGGATACTGTGCTTCACAATTGCTGGCATAGTCACTCTAGAATTCTCGGAAGTGCCAACTGCTTCATCAATCTCCTGCATATTGTTCCATGCTTTCTGATTAAATGCTACTGTCTGACTTTATCATTTGGACCTAAATAAGCTGAGCATATAGCAGGGTTTACATGCTGATTTGCCATCCTGGAAATCTAGCGAATTTAAAATATTTAAGTGTCAATAGCCTCATATTGAATCTCAAAGAGCTCTGGCTTCATTTGGGTGGGTCATTTGGGCTAAATCTAACTGGGTACTCTGGAAAATAATTCACTCACTGCTTCTGCTTAGCAATTATGCCAGTTTTTTTTTCCCCCTTGGAGATGGAGAATTGTTATGGAAATTAGATTTTTGCCTCTTCTAAAGCATACTCATATTCCAAACTTCTCATTTGTGATTCTATAACAAAGAAAAAAATAGGCTGAGAGGATGACAACATTCTCATTTCTGAACTAAATTTGAAGCTGGTTTAATTCACCCCTAGCCACATACCAGAATAAAAGTGATTCTTCATTAGATACCAATTAGAATAAACCTCTCCTATCAAGACGGGATGGAGGTTGGGGAATCTGGTTATTTAACAGAATGGTTTATTAAGAGTCAGTCCTTGGGGTGGGGTGGGATTGCTAATCTCCTGAAACCTGGGACAAATTTTTTTCTATCCGTACATGTAATAAAAATATCTAACACTTACCGAGAAATTATATGCCAGGCATAGTGCTAAGCCTTTCATTTAATCCCTTAACATCTTTCTGATTTAGAAATTATCTCATTTTCATGTTACAGATTAAGAAGCAGAGGCTCAGAGAGGTTAAGTAACTTGCCCAAGTCACAGAGCTGATAAATAGCTGGACTCAAACTCAGATGGGTTGATTCACTTATATTTTCTTAACTTTTTTTATAATTCTTTAAAAATCTTTAATTCATTTGGAATTTATTTTGGAGCATGACGTGAAGTGAGACATCAATATTTAATTTTCTAAAAATGCAACCAATTGGCCTGTCACAATTTAAAATGATGTTTGTTTTTTAAACAATTTAATGACATGGGGAAATAAATGTACATGACATAAGTTAAATAGAAAAAAAGGGAGAAACACTATGCTCTACACACAGTGGATAATAATATTACTTTTCTCCTGAGGTGTCTGAAAGGCTTAAATAAGTCAATTCATGCAAAATAGCATAGTGCTTAGCATTTAAAGAACACTGCACGTATAAATATGCCAAATATATTAGTAATCGTAATCCCTGAATGGTGTAATTATATATGTACTTTAGTTGTTTTCACTTAAATGTTCAAATTAAAATTTTCCAAATTGTCCACCGTTATTTGTTTTGTTCATTTTCTTTCTATACTCAGGAGAAAAACGTTAATATTTTAAAAGACTTAATATTTCACTAATGCCAAGATATTCTAAAACCAAAAAGTAAGCCCCCTACAAACTCCCTTTTGAGATGTGCCTTTCCTGGGAGAACCCCTCTTTCTCCGTCATAGCAAACAAGCCCCTGATTTCCATAAGCTGATAACATGGGGAGCATTAGAGAAAGAATTCAGTAAAAAAAAAAAAAAAAGTAGAATCCTTAAATAACAAATTACAAGTATTTGGCATTATGAATACAATGAACCAATAAATGTAAATAACTCCAGGTAAATGATCTCTTCAATTCCCTGAGGTGCTGTGGGAATTGGGAATATGTTATATTGCCTTATAATTTACAATCGGATTCTGAAGTCTGTTTGGTAACAGGTCTAATTACAGGACTGGGAATTAATCCTCAATTTACATCTCATTACACTGCTGGGAATTTCACCAAACTGGCCTTCACATGAGTTAGACTTTCATGTTTACACATATATAAATAAGGGGACCAGACAGGCCCGTAGGACTCTAATCCAGGTTACATGTACTATATATGGGGAAATGTTGGGGTAGAAAGCGGATTACTCAAAATAATGCAGTTCTCTTGCTAAACTTCCCCAGGCTTCAGTTGAAGCTAATGAAGCAGAGAAATATCTGTGTTTCTTCAGAGATGATTGATAAAAAAAAAAAAAAAAAAAAAAAAAAAAACAGCTGCAAATAACTAGGAAAACAAGTGGGAGAAAAGCTTAATATGTTTTCTACAAGCAAGAGGCTGTCACGGTCACGTAATTGCTCCTGTTCAGAGATTCAATATGTGGGAGAAAAGGCAAAGAGACTAGTTCTTGGAAATTGTTATTCTTCTGGGAAGTGGTGATTAAACATTTCCTTCTAGGCACCACCCCCCATGGGGATTTAGAAGGCTGAGATACGTAAACAGTAGCTGTGTGACTTTGAGTCAGTTCTTGACCTCTCTGAACTTCATTTTCCCATCTGTCCAGTAAGAATACCTACCTTGCAGCATTTCAAGGACTCCAGATATTCATGCATTGTGCTTATCTCAGAACCTGACACTTAATGGGTGCACAGTAGCTGTTATCATTGTCACTAGAGTGCTGATTTCAAGAGCCTTGGAAGGGTTTGGGTCACTGGCTTTCCTAGCTAATTTGCTAATGTTTGAATCCCTTTAATTAAAGAACACGCTTTCATTCTACTATTATATATAAGGCTTAACTGTGAACATGTGGGAGTGGCAGCAGTTTACTTAAATTCATACTAAGCAGCAAATGATCCATGTCAGATTATAACAGGTTCTGAAAGGCTAGAAGGGAAAAAGAAAACTTTTGCTTGCTCATTCATTAAGCATTTATTTAGTACCCATTATGTGCTAGGTTTGCACTAGTTCCTGGGGGATGGAGGAAAGACAAGCCTATGGACCTTGAGAATGCTCCTCTCTTGGCCTGCAATAACCACCTGGCTCATGGTTCTCATCCTCCAGGCCTTGGCTTAGGTGCACTTCTTGGATTACCTATGTAGGCAGATTCTGCACTACTACATTACAACTACAGCAACAGAATCCTCCATAGAATTTGTAGTGATCAGGCTTAGGCACCACGCTCAGATGTGTAAGATATTATTTCTTTGTTTTCATTAAATGTAGTTTAAATCCATTTCCAAGCCTCATCCCCACCAGGCTGGGTAGAAATTCCATCTTAGTCACTATTGAGCACCTACCTTTCTGAGCCACTTTAGAATCCAGGAAACTTTTGTGGTACCTAGAACACAGAGAAAGGGCCCCCTGACTTCCCAGCCACCACAGTCATGGCCAACCTCCTCCTCGTCACAGCTGGCAATGGTCCCTCCCCATCCTCAGGAGCTCTCCATGTGGTGGGTACAAACACCTTGCAGAGGCAGAGAGCCCTGTGTCTTGAGTCCAGCCTCCACATACTGCTCTGGGAGGTACAGCCACTATGCAATGTGAGAGTCCTGCCATCTCTCACCCTCCAACTCTGATCTCTTTCTGAGTCCCAACAGCTCCTTCTATCCCAGGGGTCTACAGACTTTTTCTGTAAAGGACCAGACAGTGAATATTGTAGGCTTTGCAGGCTGTACTGTCTCTGTTGCAAGTACCCAGTCTGTTGTTGTGGTGCTAAAGCAGCCATAGATAACATGTCAATGAATGAGCATGGTTGCATTCTAATGACACTATACTTATGGACCCTAAAAATCATTTTTATAAAATGTTCACGTCGGGGCCGGCCCGGTGGCGCGCTACTGCAGTGCGCCGCTTGGGAGCGCGGCGGCGCTCCCGCCAAGGGTTCGGATCCCACATACAGACCGGTTCCCGCTCACTGGCTGAGCGAGGTGCGGGTGCAACACCGAGGGTTGTGATCCCGTTGCCGGTCCCAGTCCGGTACGGGCACGACACTGAGGGTTGCGATCCGTTGCCGGACACGGAAAAAGACAAAAAGAGAAAAAAAAAAAAAATGTTCACGTTACAAAATATTATTCTTAATTTGAGTTTTTTAAAAAACAGTCTAGTGTTCAGGCCATAGAAAAAGCAGGCAGCAGGCCAGATTTGGCACACGTCCAGGAGTTGGCCAATCTCTACTCTGTCCTCTTGTTGTCCTCAAAGAAACTTAGCATGATCTCTTCAGTGACTGCAGACATTTGGAAAATAAAAGCCATTTATTTATTCATTATTTGTTTAACAAATCCTTGTAGATGGACCATCCACTATCATAGATTGCCTGGGTCTAAGGAGTTTCCCAGAATGTAGGATTTTTAGTGCTAGATCTGAGAAAGTCCCAGGCACACTGGGACAATTGACCACCCAACCTATTAGGTGCCAGGCAATGAATTGAGTAAATGAGACAGAGTCTTTGTTTTTTATGAAACTGGCATGCTCCTCAAGAAAGCAAGTGTCTTTGCCCACAACTCCTGTTCTTGGCTTGGGATACATACCTCCCATCACTCACCCCGACACAGGGCAGGGGGTTAGGGAAAAACACTTGGAGAAAAAAGTCCAAATTGTCATCTCGGTAGATTGTCCTCCTACATGTGAAGTACAATTGCCCCTCATTATTCACAGGGGATTGGTTTGAGGATCCCTGCAGATACCAAAATCCGTAAATGAGCAAGTCCCTCATGTAAAATGATCTACGCACATCCTTCCGTATACCTTAAATCATCTATTGATTACTTATAATGCTTAATGCAGTGTAAATGCTATGCAGAAAGTTGTTATACTGCATTGGTTTTTTATTTGTATTTATTTATTGTTGTATTGTTATTTTTTTATTGTCTTTTTTCTCAAATATTTTCAAACTATGGTGGTTGAATCTGCAGTTGGTTGAATCTATGGATGAAGATCCCACGGATACGGAGGGCTGACTGTACATAGTGTCAATTCTGAGGGTCAAAGGCAGAGCGACAAGAGTAAACATGTAAAATCCCCTCAATGCAAGGTGACCGAACCAACATTAATCATCCTCACTTCCCCACCCCCAAGGATAGAACCAGATCTGGGACATCTAGGCCTAGAAAACAAAGCAAGGGCTTCCAGAACAGTCCAAGCCTCTTTCACATCTAGAGATTCCTGTTGTTCTAGAAAATGGAAACATTCCACAATCACATTTTAGAAATTGTGGGCTACTTTACTTGTTCAATCCTGTTGGTTCACGTCTATAATTATATTTATAAACTCAATTGAACTTCATGAGAAAAGTCTAAATTTGAGGCCCTTTAGAAATGTGAGGCTCAGGCAAAAAAGCTCTCCTCTTCTCCTCCACTTCTTTCTCTGCTCCCTACACCCCCATGGAGTTTGGTAAAGTAAGACAGCCCCAGCAGAGCCCCTGTGATCCTATTCAGGGTTTCTATTTAATTAGGAAATACTTCCACTTTGGAAGGACAAGACTACATGCTGGAGTGGTGAGTGATACACAGACAAGATCTCAGCTTCTATTTGACCCCTCTGTTAGGTAGCTTTGTACAGTGCACAACCTGCACCACCATACAGAGACACCCTGAAAAAACTGTTTGGACTTTCAGGAAAGAAACTGAACCTTTTTTCTACAGTTGGAGGAATAAAGTCTAGGGTGAATCTAATTGTTTCACACAGCCTAGGCCCCATCATACCCTGTGTTCAGAGTAACAAGTATCCAAGTTTCTTGTCTCTGACCACAGAGCAGTAAGCCTCTCCTTAAGAAGTGATTTCTGTCTTGCAACTGCTTGCGCTTTTGACAACTGACTGTTTCTCGCCTATTGTGTCTTCCTGTATTTCTACTTGCAAAATGTGCCTGCAAAGGATGGGTTGACACATGTGCCAGGGAAGCTTTTCAAAAGCAGCCAGGCGGAAAGGCTGAAGACTAAAGGTTTTCAAGCAGATATTATTTACAGCCTTGGGTTAAGCAGCTGCTGGGGCTGGGGGCGGATAATAAAGAGTGCACCCTAAACCAAGCTTCAAAGAGGAACTTGTTTGGTCTGGCTGAAGGGGGTGGTCAGAGGAGCCCCTAGAACAAGTGCTTTTATACATTCACCGTCTTCCTCCCCCAACTGAGAATTGCTAATCAGGTACGGGTGGTAAAGTCCCCTAAATGCACAGCCTGACAACACTGCCTGACAGCTGGTCGTCAGGTTGCCATGTCAACAGGAAGAGACCGTCTTGGGGTTTTGCTTATTCATCACCAAGTTCTCTGTCTGAGTAGCTCCTAGCTGTGGGAGAAGCTAAGAAATCTGATCTGTGACTCCCAGACTGCTTCCCTGAGCACTGGGATCATTTTGACCTCAGTGGGAAAGACTGGTAGTCTGCAAAGGCACCAGAGTCTGGGCGGGTAGAGGTGGGAGTGAGGCCAAATGGAGCCTTTAGATAAAAGCACCCAGACTGCTTCATTGACAGAGGAATTAACATTCAATGGAGTGTCTATTAAGTGTCTGGGCTTCTGCTAGATACTATGCAAATTTGATTTGATTTGATTCTCACAGTTATCCTGTAGTACAGATATTAGTGTGTCCATTTTATAGATAAGCAAAAAGAAGCTAAAGGGCTAAACTGTAAAGCAATGGTTAACAAAGTAAGGATCTGTGCATAAGATGGGTTACCACGCAGCCATTTAAAGTCATATTTTGAAAGCTATTTTGTGACCTATTTGCCTTAGAAGATTGCTGAGGGAAAGAGAATAGGAGGCAAAACTACATAATACAGCATATCCAGATGATAAAATATATAAGATGAATAAATATCCACAGAAACAAAAGTGTGGAGAATGTTACTATGGAAATAACTGAAGACCACCCAAATGAGAACAAGCAAAGGCTCCTTATTCAGAGCTTGCTATACAAGGAAGTCGGCCATCAACACTTGTGTTTGACAGAGACCGAAAGGCAGGTGAGGGGAAGGAAAGCTTTATAGTGGAAGAAGGGATGACCACTTCACATGTGCCCTGGTTGGAGGCTGCTGGCATGGGGAAGCTGGAGACTGGCTCACTAGAATCAGGGTACCCTATGCGATTGCTTAAGGGAGCTTATTTGGCCTTCTCTCGTTGGTCCTGAGTTGGAATCAGAGGCAACAATTGGGAAGCTGACAGTTATTGACCGCATCCTGACCATTTGGGGCCAATTGCTGCAAAGATTGTGGTTTGGCTTTCTGAACTGGCTGCTGCAGATTGTAGGTCAGAGTCCTATTTTTATATGTGGTTCCACTATTGTCCATTTGTATATGCAGTCTCTCGGTATGCAAAATGATAACAGTAATTATCACCAGGTTTTAGGACTAGAATTGATTTTTTGTTTATTTCTAAATCTTTTCAGATTTTTCTAACTGTTCTACAATAACTGAGTGTTATTTCTAACAATGGATAAGAGCTTTTATAAGAAAAAAGAAATTAAGTTTTAGAAAAGTTAGGTAATTTTCCTGAAGTAACACAGCTACTAAGTAACTGACCTGGAATTGAACACAGGTATTTCATATATGAATTCCTGAGCATTTTTCTGTCCTACATCTTTGAGAGATTTTCAGGGCTCAGCTACTGAAAGAAATGAGGATTCCTTGTGCTGAGGAACTTATACAAACCACCTTTTTTTCCAGACATCACTTTAAAACTTTATGGTGAAGATTCATTATTGAATAGGTGATAAGGTTTTAAGGTATAATCATATCTTCCAGGAAATTTGAATTCAAGCAAAAAGTAATAATTAACAACTAATTTGTTTTTTGGAGGGAGAGTTCTCAAAGGGCTTTGAAACTGACAAGCACTTTGGACTATCTTCCCTATAAGAAATGCACAAAAACAAAAAGTCTTGTTGCAATTCTAGAGGTCCACAGGCCAAAAACCCCTGTTCTAATGGTAGATGTGTGACACCAGTTAGAAGCCTGGATGTAGGAAGACGTTTGAGGTCAGGAGAGGCCTTTTGTGTACTTCACAAAAATAAGTGTGTTTATAATCAGGTGTGTCTATGTTCAGTGCAGCTCGCGTCTAATTTATTTGTGGTTAACAGAAGAAAGACAGGGCTGCCATAGACAACCACTCAGACTGCTTCCTGTATAATTCTCCATAGACCATAATGTGAATGACACCTCTTAGAATTGCAAAGGGTGGCCAACCCGCATGTGGAAAAAAGTGAAATTTACATGATATGCAAATTTTATTTAGGCAAATAGCTGCCCCTTCTTCCACTACAAACGATTTTCTTACCACTGACACCCCCAAAGAACTGATGTCACAATCTCTGTCTCTCTCTTATCCCTATGAAATAATAAAAATAAGGAAGAATATAGAATCAGATATCACTTTCTTGGATCAGCAAACTTTAATTTTAGGAATCATGAAGAGTGACTTGGAATTCCACTTGTGATATGGCAGAATAATCTCCTAACAGACTGAACTCCCACAGATAACAACTATAAACTTTGGGCAAAATACAAAAAGTAAACAAAAAAACAAACAAAAAACTTCATGGAAGTTCTGGAAAATGAGCAAAATAGGTTGGTTCTGGAGGGAAGTCAAAACTCAGAAGAATGATATGGAATGAGATTCTTATTTTTTTATGAGTTTGGCAGTTATTGCATGGTTTAGGGTGATCAAAACTCTAATAAAAAATTCATCATCACTCTGGCCTGAAAAAACAGAGGAACATAACTCCAGACAACCATAGCTGCTGGAAAATGAGGGAGTAACCTTGGAAAGAAGAAGTCCAAAGAAAGGAAGTCTCAAGTTCTGAATGCAAGTTCTAGCCAAGTCTCTGGTAAACCAATAAATCATGCATGCATAGGGCAAACACAAAGCAGTTGTCAGAGAAAGCTAAAAGAACTGAAGTTTTCCTGGAACTTCCTACAATAGGGCAGACAGAATTTGTAGTTGGAGCCTAATCAAGCTCTTTGCTTGCTAAAACAACAACAGCAACCCTCTTCAGATGAATATAACAGAATCCAGAGTCTCCACAATATAATATTTACAATGTCTAGCATATAATCCAAAATTACACAACATCTGATGAACCAGGATAATGTGACCCATTCTCAAGGAAGATGATCAGCAGAGGTCAACCTTGAGATTACCTAGATGTTCGAATTATCAGACAAAAACTTTAAAGAGGGCCGGCCCGGTGGCGCACTGGATAGTGCGCCGCTTGGGAAGCGCGGCGGCACTCCCGTCCGAGGGTTCGGATCCCACATACAGACCGGCTCCCGCTCACTGGCTGAGCGAGGCGTGGGAGCAACACCGAGGCTTGCGATCCCATTGCCGGTCCCCGGTCCGGTACGGGGGCAACACTGAGGGTTGCGATCCGTTGCCGGACACGGAGAAAAGACAAAAGACAAAAAAAAAAAAAACTTTAAAGAAGCTATTAAAGCTATGCTCAATGGGAAAAAGCAAAATATGCTCAAAAAGTTAGGAAATGTCAGCAGAGAAATAGAAAAAATAAATAAAGAACCAAATAAAAATTCTAGAAAGAAAATACAAAACAACTGGAAAAAGAAATCACTGGGGATGGGCTTAATATTAGCATAGACATGACAGAGGAAAGAGTCAGTGAACTTGAAGATAAATCAATAGAAGTTATTCAACTTGAATAGAAGATAGAAAAATAAACAGAGGCTCAAGGCCTGTGGGATGATGTCAAAAGATTTAACTTGTGTTACAGGAGTCCTAGATAGAGAGGGGAGAGAGAATGAGCCAGAAAAGTTATTTAAAGGAATATTGACCAAAATGTTCCCAAATATAGTAAATGATATAAATTTACAAAGTTAAGAAGCTCATCAAACTTCAAAGAGGATAAAATGCAAAGAAAATCTACCATGTCTAGGCACATCATAGTGAGCTACTAAAAATAAAAGATAAAGTGAAAATAATGAAGCAGTAGATAAAATTGACACAATACACACAGAAAAATGATTTGAATGACAAAGAAAAACAACACATTACATACAGAGAAACTAAAATGCAAAATTTCAAGGACTTCTCATCAGGAATTTTGGAGGCCAGAAAAGAGTGAAAAATTTTAAAGGGTTGAAAGAAAATGTCTGAAAACTCAGAATTCTGTGTGAGCAAAAATATTTTTTAGAATAAAGGCAAAAGAATTATGTCTTAAGTTTTTAAAAAAAAAAAAAATAACTAGGGCCGGCCCGGTGGCGCACTCGGTAGAGTACGACACTTGGGAGCAGCGCTCCTGCCGAGGGTTCGGATCCCATATAGAGACCGGTCCGCTCACTGGTTGAGAGCGGTGCAGGCGCAACACCGAGGGTTGCGATCCCGTTACCAGTCACAAAAAAAGACAAAAAGGAAAAAAAATAAATAAATAACAGAATTCACTACTAACAGATTTGTATGACAAGGAATGCTAAAGGAAGTTCCTTGGACTAAAGGTAAATAATGTCAGTGTGAAACAGCTTCAGAAGAATGAAGAGCATCAAAAATAGTAAATGGCTATTTTTTCTCTGAATTTCTTTAAATTACAAATGACTGTTTAAAAGAACAATATCTTGTGGTGTTCATAATGTATGGAGATGCAATAAATATAAGATTAAAGCTTATAGGATAGTGGGAGAAGGTAAATGAAGCTACACAAATAAAATATTTCTACATTTTACATAAAGTGAAGTAGCATTAACTCTAAATAGACTGTGAAAAATTAAGAACGTATTTTAATCCATAATTTAACCTCTAATATAATAATGCAAAGAGGTATATCTAAAAAGCCAGGAGGCAAATTAAAATGGAATTCTAACAAATATTTAGATCATTCAAAAGAAGGTAGGAAAGGGGAAACAGGAATGAAAAACAAAAAAAACACAGGAAATTAAAATTGGAATTATACACTTAAATCCAATCATATTAATAAGTACATTAATTGTTAATGATCTACTTTTGTTCATCAAAGAACACTGTCAACCTAGTAAAAAGGCAACCCACAGAATGGAAGAAAATATTTGCCAATCACATAACTAGTAGGGAATTTATATCCAGAACATGTAGAGAAATCTAAAATTCTATGATAAGAAAACAATTCAATTCAAAAGCAGGCAACTCAAAACCACAATGAGATATTACTTTACACACACTAGGAAGGATATTATCAAAATAAAACAAAACAGAAAATAACAAGTATTGGTGAGAATGTAGAGAAATCGGAATCTTGTACACTGCTAGTGGATGTAAAATGGTGGAACCACTTTGGAAAATGGTGTACAGTTCCTCAAAAAATTAAGAAAAAAATTACCACATGATCCAGTGATTCCACTTCTGGGATATATTCAAAATATTTAAAAGCAGGGACACATTTGTATATCCATATTCATAGCAGCACTGTACACAATAGCCAAAAGATGGAAGCAGCCCAAGTGTTCACTGAGAGATGAATGGATAAATAAAATGTGGCATGCACATACAATGGAATATTATTGTCTCAAAAAGGAAAGAAATTCTAACCCATGTTACAACATAAATGAAACTTGAAAACATTACGCTAAGTAAAATAAGCTACTCACGAAAGGACAAACGCTATATGATCCCATCCATATGAGATTCATAGAGTAACCAACCCATAGATTCAGAAAGTAGAATGGTGGTTGCCAGGGGCTGGGGCCAAGGAAGAATGGGGAGTTATTGTTTAAAGACAAAAAAAGTTCTGAGATGGATGGTGGCAATGGTCGCACAACAACGTGAATATACTTAGTGCCACTAAATTTTAAATCGTTAAAATGGTAGGATTTTATTATGCATATTTTATACAATTTAAAATAAATACAGACATACTTTCAAAAAGACGCTTGAAAAAAATATTTTAAAAGACATGAACAATCTACATTGGCCCTTTTTACTTGTCAAGACTTTACATTCTTTTATCTTATTAACACTTCAGAGCATCTCCTAAGTGGGTAGGTATCATTAGACCTGTTTTACTGATACAATTATCAAAGCTCAGTGAAATTTTTAATAATAAATATAAATGCTGATATTTATTGAGCTCTTAATCTATACTTAGCCCATGCTGAGCCCTTTACATACCTTAAAAAAAAAAAGGCTAACAGTCTAAAGATCACAATTAAAAGGCAGAGTTACCAGAATGTATAAAAAGTAAGACCCAACTATACATTGCCTACAAGAGATGCACTTTAAATATAAACATACATATAGATTTAAAGTATACGAATGGAAAAATATATACAATGCTAACAGTAGCATAAGAAGGGTAGAGAAGCCATGTTTCTAGAGTAGCCATATCAAATAAAATAGACTTCAAGACAAAGAGTATTACCAGAGATAAGAATCTTCATAATGATCAAAGGATCAATGCATTAGGAAGATATAACTATCATGAATATATTAACAACAGAGCTTCAAAACAAATGAAGCAAAAGGAAAAACTGACAGAGCCCCCACATGCACACTTTTTCTGTGTCTTTGATGTGAACTGAGCATATTTCCCCACACCTTGACTTTGGCCATATGACTTGTTTGCTCAGTGGTGTGCAGGTAGAAGAGACAGTGTGCCAATTTCAACCCTGGACCTTAAGAGTCACAGCAGATTTCTGCTTGCTTTCTTGTGCTTCTGCATAATGCATGAGAAGAACATGGCCTGGCTGGCCCATTGGTCAACATACAATGAGAGACACATAGAGAAGAACTAGTCTGCTGACTAGCAGACTTGCATGTTAAAGCACAGCCACCCAACCAAGTCAAGATGAGCTTACTCTAGATCAGCCGACCCCTGGACTTCGTACAGGTACTTAATTAAGCAAGTCTAACTAAGATCAGAAAAATCATCCTGGCCAAACTGCAGAAATATGAGAAATAAATGTTTATTATGAAAAAAAATGGCAGAATTAAGTGTATGAATCAACAGTTCTGCAATAATGGTGGAAGATGTTAAACCCACTCTCTCAGCAATTGATAAACAACTAGACAAAAGAGCAGTAAAGACATAGATGATCGGCATAACATTATCAACAGTCTTGGCCTAATTGATATTTATAGAACACTACATCCCAAATGACACAATTCACATTCTTTAAGAAGGCATTGTACATTTACAAAGATAGAATATATTCTGGACCTTTAAAAGTTTCAATAAATTTGGGCCAGCCCCGTGGCTCACTCGGGAGAGTGTGGCGCTGGTAGGGCCAAGGCTGCAGGTTCAGATCCTATATAGGGATGGCTGGTGTGCTCACTGGCTGAGTGTGGTGCAGACAACACCATGCTCACGGTTGTGATCCCCTTACCGGTTTAAAAAAAAAAATTTTTTTTCAATAAATTTAAAGTTCCTGAATTCATACAGATATGCTCTCTCACTACAATTGAATTAAAATAGTAATCAATAGAAACATTTGGAAATTAAATAACATAGTTCTAAATAATTCATTGATCAAAAAAGAAATCACAAGAGAAACTAGAAAATATTTCAAACTGAAAAAAAAATGAAAACATAACATATCAAAATTTGTTAGATTCAGTTAAACAGTGGTTATAATTTATTGCTTTAAAGGCTTATATCAGAAAATGAAATCATGTAAAATCAATGATCTAAGCTTCCACGTTAAGAAGCTAGAAAAATAACAAAGAAACACAAAATAAGCAAAAGGGAGGAAATAGAAAAGAAATAGAGATAAAAGCAGAAATTAGCAAAGAAAAAAAAAAAGACAAAGAGAATTAAGAAGGCCAAAAGTTGGTTCTTTGGAAATATTAACAAAATCGATCAAGGGTAAAAGAGAATATACAAATCACCGATATCATAAATAAACAAGGAGTTATCACTGTAGACTCTATAGATATTAAAAGAGTAATTAGAGAATATATTTTACCAACAAATTTATGCTAACAAATATGACAACTAGATTTAGAGACCCCCCCAAAAAAGACAACGAATTCCCATTATCTAGGAGAGTGAAACCAGCTACTACTAGGAGGAATATATATAAGCATCCTCTTTGAATAGAGCACTCTGAGAGACATCACCAAGTTTTCACAAAACAATATGTTTTGAATCCCACAATCACAAAACAATATGTTTTGAATCCCAAGGTTTCACAAAACAATATATGAATCCCACTTCAGGAGACCCTCTAAATTGGCCACGGTGCTGAAGATTAGTCTTCCAACTTATTGGGGAGAAAAAGGTTTTCTCCTTATAAGGAGAAAAAATGATGGGATATAAGCAAGCTTCCAAGTGATACAGTGTTATGAATACAACTGCAAGAGTCCCTTCACTCTAAGTGAGGTGCTCAATGACAATCCATCCAAAAAGCACAACCAATCTCTAGATAATATATTTGGATCACTGTGCAAGTTTCCAGTAAAATATACAAAATTGTCTGAATTCCATGGAACTTCCAATATTTCATGGGAAGTTTTAATTGTTATATTTATTTTGCAACAATAAAAATAGAGCCTATTTACTGCATTCCTACTACATGGCAAGTATAATACTAAATATTTTATAGATATTTGTCTACCCAGCCTAAAAGAAGCCCTGTGAAGTTGATGTCATTAACACCATTTTAAAGGCCAGGAAACTGGGGCAATATGTCCAAAGTCACAACTACGATTCAAGCTGGGTCTGTGTAGTGTCAAAGAGCATATGATAACCGAGTGGTTAAGAGCATGGAGTCTGAAGCCAAGCGGACCAGCAGTCCGATTAGCCTGTCTGAGCCTCATTTTCTCCACCTGTTAATGGAAATAAGAACAATCTACCCTTCAGATTCAAAAGGGAGTTTAGACAAAAGGACATATTGATGAAACACAGTGACATTTGAACTGGAGTTTCATCTCGGTTTGAGTTCCTCAGACATAGACCCTGAGACAAAGAATCAAGTGCAGGTAGTTTATTTGGGAGGTAGTCTCAGAAATGTGGGTATGGAGTGGGGAAGTAAGGTAGGGAATGGAAGGAAGCCAGTAAAGGGTGTGTTATCAAGCAAGTTATCACTGTGGACCACTGGAGCTTACTCCTGCTGGGGAGCTACAGAAAACCATGTAAAATATGGCTCAGATCTGAGATGAAGCTTGAGTATTTAAATCCACCAGGTCCCTGTCCATCATTGACTGAGATCTGCTTTTGATAGCATCAGCTCGATGCTGCTGTTGGCTTGCTCTGGGCCAAGCATGCTCCCACAGCCAGACAAAAAAAAAAAAAAAAATCCCTCAGGCCAAGATTTGCAGACGTTCACAGTAAAGATCTTTCTGTGTATAGAGGTAAGTGTTGAGAAGTTGTGGGCAGGGTATCAACAGCATCAGCTTAACTTAGGGATAAGAACAGGATTCTGAGATGCAGAAAGAAGCAAAGGAAGGGAACTTACTTTTTTAAAAACTTTATTAGGAGCCCAGAATGTCTAGATAAACCCCAATCTATTTCATCCCGAACCGATATATCTCCTTATTGAATATTTCTATATTCAGTATGGAAATATTGGAACCCAAAGTCAGGCAATCTGTATTCAATTCCCCCACTGTACCCACAACTAACCCTAGCACAGTCACACATCCCTCCTAGCCTCAGTTTCCTTGCCTGTGAAATGGGAGCGATGCCTGCATACCATCCCTCTCTCTGTAAATGTGAAGTTTTTCCTAAGCTCTTACTATGGGCCATACCCTGTGCTATGCGTTAGGAACTGAAAGATAATTGAGACAAGGTTCTTGTTTTAAAAGATCTTACTGTCCAACACAGAAGACAAATGGGTAAGCCAACAGTTAACAACGCAATGAAACCCGTGCCATCACAAAGGCAATCACATAAGGCTAAGGAAACTGCAGAAAGGAATGGCGAGGCAGGAGAGAGGAGAACATCTGAAGGTGATGTAAACTCAGTCTCGTGCTGGCCGTGAGGATGCTGCTTGCA
This sequence comes from Galeopterus variegatus, assembly GCF_000696425.1. Lineage (NCBI taxonomy): Eukaryota > Metazoa > Chordata > Mammalia > Dermoptera > Cynocephalidae > Galeopterus > Galeopterus variegatus. The sequence continues at coordinate 366,014 of NW_007726290.1, read as the reverse complement.
GACCTCCTACTACAGGAAGTGTAACTGACTGGGGCCCCCATTGCTACTGCTCCATACTCCACTCTACCGTTCACACCAATGCCATGCCCCCACACCACTGCATCCAGTGACTGGGTGCAGAAGGGATATTAAGGCAGGCCATTCCTGGGAGGCAATTCTAGCTCAAGGACTCCCCGATGCCCTTGCTGAATCTTTCTTAGACTGTGAGGCCGGCAGGTGCTCCCATCCACTCTGCTTCACTCCCTGTCTCCTTCACTCAGGATTGGACTCGCATTACAGTCTGATGGCTCTCCCAGCCATTTACAGCTCCCTCCCAGTTTCCTTTCACCCAGGCATTTCTCCCCAAAGTGTCTTTGAACGTTAAATCCTGCCTTAGCATCTGCTCTTGGAGGACCCAGACTAACTGTTTTGAAGGATAAATAGCAGTTAGGTAGGCAAAGAAGTCCAGAAAATTCACACCAAGCAGGGGAAATGGCATGAACACAGGTAAGCAGGTGGGGAAAGCTGGTCGTGTTCACTGAAAGTCAGGACAACAAACGGAAAGAGCATGCAGCAGCCAGTAGGGTGGGAAGGAAGGGCATGGGAGTGGAAAATTAGTTCCTGAGCCAAATGGTACAGTTGAAGGGAAAAGGGCCAGGGTCAGATGGAGAGCCCATTAGGAAATTTGGACCTTAACCAAATGACAATGGGGAGACTTTAGAGAGTTTAGGGAAAAGAGTAACAAAATCAGGTCTGCACTGCCCAGGCAGCAGGGGCAGATGGATTGGTGGAGAGCAGACCTGGGGATTGACATGGCAGTAACTCCTGTGACCTATCATGAGGGCCTGACCTGGCAGGGTAAAACTGATGGAGAAGAGAGAAAAGATCCAAGTGACATTTATAAGGTGAAATTGTTAAAATCTGGACACTGCTGAATATGGAGACTTGGATAAAAGTAAGGAGTGGAGGAAAATACTCAGGTTTCTATTACATGGAAGTTCACTGGAAATGAAGTGTCAGGGAGAAACCCAAACTTTACTAACTTCCATGACACTCACAACTCTCAGTTCACGTGAAATTTAAAAACACAAATAAGTTGTCATTCCCCCAAAACATACCCCAAATTGATACCATCTCATGCAACACACATTGCTAGAAATGTGGTTTGTTGAGTCAGCAGTTGGCCAACCAGTCCTGTAATGAAGAACATGTGGCATTTGAGGAGCCTGGGGGCCATAGATGTAGAGTCCAGTTGGAGAGAAGTCAAGGCTGGATATGAAGGCTAAAGAATCATCAGCACACAGGTAGAAATCTAAGCCATGAGGCTTTAAGAGGGTGGGCCCACTCAGAGAGAGACGAGCAGGAGCTTAGTGTATTAGTTTCCTGTTGTTGCTGTAACAAATTACCACCATCTTGGTGGCTTAAAATAACACAAATTCATTATCATAACTTAAGTTCTGAAGGTCAGAAGTCTGAAATGGGCCTTACAGTGCTAAAATCAAGGTGTCAGCAGAGCTTCATTCTCTCTGGAGGCCCTAGGGCAGAATGTGTCCCTTGTCTTTGCCAGTCTCTAGAGACATTCTTCATTGCTTAGCTTGCTGCCCCTCCCAGCAATAGCCTCACTCCAACCTCTTTTTCCATCCTATTTCCTTCTCTGATTCTGACCCTTTTGCCTCCCTCTCACACTACTTAAGGGCCCACGTGATTATACCCGGTCTACTCCTATAATCCAGGAATATCACCCCATCTCAAGGTCCTTAACTTAATCATATCTGCAAAGACCCTTTTGCCACGTAAGGTAACATACTCAGGTTCTGGGATTAAGATGTGGACATCTTTGAGTGACCATTCTTCTGCCTACCGCCCAGGGGAACATGACTATTTATGTTCCAGGCAAGCCTTGGAACAAGATAAAGCACTCAAGACAGGGTTGGCTTCCAGTCAGCTGCTAGTGATATTTTCAATTTCAAGGGTATCTTAGCTCCAGGTAAAGTCACTGTGTTGAGAAAGGAGGTTTGGCTTTTTTTCCTCCCTTCCTGCCTGTGATCTACTTCACCAACTCAAGAGGAAGAAGCTATTTTGGATGGAATAAAAGCCCTTTAGGCAGCACAAAGATATGGATAAAGAAGGATTACAAGGACCAGAATAATATTGTAATTATCATTAAGAAGTTATTCCTCCTCAGAAGAAAATAGGCCTCTTGCAAAGACCTTGTCTTCCTCACTGAAATGGCTGTGGCCCCATGAGGTTGTTCCTGATGGTGTAATAAACCTGGATTCTGTGCAAACTCCCAGAAGCCCTTGCAGCTCTTCAGCTCAGTCCCCCCCTGCCATTGAGAGGTCAGCTCTCCAGCTCCAACTGGTGACTTCACAGCTCAGTGGTAAAACCAGGAAAGCTGGGATGTCACACTCTCCTCCTGACTCATGATGAAATAAGCAGCCTCTCCCTGACAGTTTGCTTGCAAAATGGCTGGCTTCAGAAGTTTGTGATGGACTGGATAATTTACTGAACTGTCTCCTCCCCAGCTTGAAGCAGGGTGTCTGCCCTTGGAATCTCCTTGACTAAAGAATTTTCCATCACTTGTGAAAGCATAAACACTGATGAGATGAGGCTACAGGTCACAGAGTGTATCTCAGGTCAAATTCTCCAGAAGCAACTCCTGAGACAAGAATTCATTTGCAAGTGATTTATTAAGGAAGTGCTCCTAGAAGAAACTTGTAAGGAAATAGGGAAACCAAAAAGGGGAAGGGGAAAAGTCTAAATAGGGTGCAGTACTAAGCAAAGTTACAGGCTCAGCCTGATCCCATAGGGAGCTCTAGATGGTAAATGACACCTCAGAGTTTGTCCCGCTGAAAGCACAGAATATATACTGTACCTATGCATATACTGTGTGTGCGTGTGTGTGTGTGTGTGTGTGTGTGTGTGTGTGTGTGTGTGTGTGTGTGTTTAGTATGTAAAGCACCCAGCACAGTGCCTGGCCCATCCAGGCCATCTGAGAAGGCATGGTTGCCTTTCTGTATGTGTAAATGAGAACAGGTTCATTTCATGTGTGCCCAAGCTGTTATTTCATGGAAATGGCTTATTTTTACTATGATATATAAAACAGGTGCTGCCACTCTAAAATCATCACCAGTATTTTTACTGTCATTTCTCTACAGCTTAACACAAGTGTGAGAATAAAAGGAAAGGATTCAAAACTGGGCACCTTACACTGGAATTTGCCTGAAAAATAAGAGGATGGCAAAAAAAAAAAAGGCCAGGGTGGGTGTATGGGGTGAGGCACCAAGAGAGGACTGAGAGGTTCTGAAAATAAATGTGGCCTATTTACACCTGAGGCTCAGTTATTGCTTGTCAATTGCCTTGGAAATGGAGTCCAGCCCTGAAATCAGACAAATCTGAGTTCAAAAGATGCTCCACTGCTTATTGTTGGGTGGCCTTGGGTGAGTGACTTAACTCCTCTAGGTCTCAGTTTCCTCATCTGTAAAATGATGATATAATAGTAACCTCCTCTCAGGGTTTCTCTGAGGAATGAATGGTATAATGAGTGACAAAATGCTTTTACCATGCCTCACGAAGAATTCTCAATTATTATTGTCATCGTTGTTGTGACTGGTCTCTTTTGGTCTTTCCCTCTGTCCAATCCATTTATTCACTCACTCAATTAACATTATTGAGTACTGATACAAAGCCATGTCCTACAATAGGCCCAGGAAATAAGCAGAAAATAAGGCAAGTATTCAACAGACTAAGCCAGTTAACACTGGTAATGATAAAACATTTATTGAGCATTTACTGTAGACCAGCTTCTATTCCAAATGCTTTACACACATTGTCACATTTAATATTCTTCACAGCACCTCTGTGAAGTTGCTTCTTTTGTCATCCTTGCTAGACAACCCAGGATTAGAGAGGTTAAACTACTTGCATGAGGTCGCATAGCCAAGTGGTAGAGTGACGGCAGAACCTGGGCACTGTGGGTCTAGAGCTCCTCTGTGTGATCACAAGGGGACATGATGCCCACACCCCCAGAACTCTACCAGGATGTGAGGTTGATCTACAATACGTGATTCGATGTTGTCACCCAGTCTCTAAGCCTGAGGCTCAGGAACAACACTCAGCACTCAGCAAAGGCGGGGCATAACAAATTCCCCTCCTAGACCAAAGCTGTGACAGGTTTAATTGAATGCTGAAAGAACATGATTACTCGTGATTTTCCCAGGATGAATGGCTCTGTTATCTTCATTTTAAAAAGCATCGCTTCCTGCCTGCAACACAGCCCTAGAGAATACACCCTTCCCCCAGAAAAGCAGCAAAAACTAATTTCCAAAATGTTTCCAACAGTCCTCCAGCCCACAAGCTCAACCAGATGAAATTAAATTCCACCTTTCATGAAGGAGTCTCTTTTTTTTGAATTACAGATTGATGTTTAATTTCAAATCTCCAAACATTGAGGCTATTGATCTTGGTAAGTGTAAAGATTAATATTACTGAAGAGGATAGATAGAAATATCCAGCAATTACAAGTAACACCCAATAAAGAAACATAATAAATATTTAATAAGTTGAAGAAACTACTTATATAGGAGAAACTGGGAAGAGTTGAAAGATCAAGATGTCTCCCTCACTGTGTGTGTGCGTGTGTGTGTGTGTTTGTGTGTGTGTGGTTTTTTTTTTTGTGTGTGTGTGTGTGTGTGTGTGTGTGGAGAGAGAGAGAGAGAGAGAGAGAAAATCTGCTGCTTAGAAAAACTACTCTCTCAATTCATATTATTAGGCCAGAAGACCAGTTGAGTTCTCTCCTGAGAGTCTGCATTTCTTTTCCCAGATTCTTCTATTAAAACCTAGAAATTCAGGCATGTGGTGAAAAGTAAAGATAGAACATCTTGGATTTACAGTGAGAAATGTGGCACTAGGGGCTGGCAATGTGTTATCAAGAAGGAAGAACTACATTCTAGAATAGTTAGAAAACAAGAAATAGTGAGACAAAATTAGGTTAGATCTGATGTTTATACCCTCTGAAATGCACAGCAAAAAAGGAAACAGGCCTTGTAATTATTTAAAAGCATTTTCTTTTTAAAAAAAATGTATTTTCTTTTATTGAGAGAAAAATATTTCTCACTACAGTTTCTGCCTAGGTTCTGGCATACACCAACCCTGTGGGGGGGAGACTGGGGTGAAATGGCCACTGTTTTAAAGGGAGGGTGTAAGAACTGAAAATTAAGTGAGTTAACATATATAAGATCCACAAAAGAGTGCCTGGCACCTAATAGGTGATATATATTAGTCAGGGATTATTTTGAGATTTTGAGCAGAAGAACAGCACACAAAGATTTACATTTTAATAAGCTCACTCGAGCATCAGGGTGAATGGAGAATGAATTGTAGGAATGAAGCTGAAGCCACCTTAAAGAAGTCCAGAAGAAAGACGATGGTGGCCTGGACCAGCTGGCCACACTGGGGACAGAGAGGAAAAAAGAAATTCTAATGCATTTAGGAGGTAGAACCCCAAGGTAATGGCAATAGCTAACTATGAGTGCAGAAGTAAATGGAGAAGTCCTAGGAGACACCCTAGTTGTTTAGGCAAATGAGAGGATTGAAGTGCTATTTACTAAAATGGAAAGCGTGGAACAGGAATGGACTGGTTAGAAAATTCAGGCTTTATGTCCCTACTTCTTTTACTATTTTCAGGCTACACAGTCTCAAGTGGTTTCAGAAGAAAGGTTTAGAGTGTGGGCTCCGAAATCTGAAAACATGGTTTCAAATCACAACCCTGCCATTTACTAGCTCTGTTTCCTTGGATCAGTTATTAAACATTTCTGTACCTTGGTTTTCTCATCTGTAAAATGGGATAATAAAACTAATCTAACTCACAGAGTTCTGAAAACAGATTATATAATGCACTTAGCATGGAAACTGGCATATTAAAAAGTTCTCTATATATTTTAATCTTTGGTATCACTACAGTTTTATTGATTGCAAAGTCAATATACATAATGAACATCTGAGTTATTCTTTGGACAGACTCAGTTGGTCTACGCCCCTAAAAATTATTGGGCCCCAATATTACAGGACAAATACAGACATTTCAGGTGTTGCTGTGGGCATACTAGTGACACCTCAAGACCTTCTCTGTTCCCTTTTGCTAGAACACTCTTTCCTTCCCATTCACCCTTCACATCACAATTTCTTTTTTTGTCTTTTTCGTGACCGGTAAGGGGATCGCAACCCTTGGTGTGGTGTCGCCACAATTTAAAGGTTACTTAAAAATTCCTAGAAGAAAACACAGGAGAAAAGCTCAATAACATTGGTGTTGGCAATGATTTAGGAGTACAGCAAAAGCATTTGCAACAAAAGCAAAAGCAAAGAAGTAGCACTACATCCAACTAAAATGTTTCTGCACAGCAAAGGAAACAGTCAACAAAATGAAAATGTAACCCATGGAATGGGAGAAAATATTTGCAAACCATGTATGTGACATATACAAAATACATAAGGAACTTCAAAAATTCAATAGCAGGAAAAGAAATAACCAGTTTAAAAATGGACAACAGACCTGAATAGATATTTTTCTAAAGAAGACATACAAATGGGCAACAGGTTTATAAAAGGTGCTCAATATCACTGATCAGCAGGGAAATGCAAGTCAAAACCATGATGAAATACCATCTTACACTTGTTAATATGGCTATTATCAAAAAGTCAACAAATAAGTGTGGCGAGAATGTGGAGAAAAGGGAACCCTTTTACATCATTGATGGGAATGGAAATTGATAGAGCCATTATGGAAAATAGTATGGAAGTTCCAACGTTTTAAAAAAGAATTAAAAATAGAACTATCCTATGATCTAGCAATCTCACTTCTGGATATATATCCAAAGAAAATGAAATCAGTATGTCAAGGAGATATCTGCACTCCCATGTTCATTGCAGCTTTATTCACAATAGCCAAGGTATGGAAACAACCTAAATGTCCATTAATGGATGAATGAATAAAGAACATGTGAAATATTATTCAGCCTTCAAAAATAAAATCCTGCCATTTACAACAACATGGATGAATCTGGAGGACATTATGCTAAGTGAAATAAGCTAGGCACAGAAAGACATATACTCCATGATCTTGCTTATATATGTAAACTAAAAAAGGTGAACTTATAGAAACAGAGAGTAGAATGGTGGTTACCAGGGATTGGGGGGTGGAGGAAATGGGGAGATGTTGGTCAAAAGATATGGACTTGAAGTTATAAAACAAATAAGTTCTGGAGATAATGTACAGCACAAGGACTATAACAATGTATTAATAACAATGTATAGTATACTTGAAATTTGCTAAGAGAGGAGATCTTAAGCATTCTCACCATACCAAAAAAAAAAAAGAAGTTAACTATTTGAGGTGGATAGGTTAATTAGCTTGACTACAGTAATCACAAAGTTTATGTATGTCAAAACATCACATTGTACACTTTGTATATACACAATTTTTATTTGTCAATGATACCTCAATAAAGCTGAAAAGAAAAGCAAAGTTACTTCCTCAGGGAAGCTCACACTGAAACCCTTAGCCCCACAATAGGTGAGGAACCTGTGCTTGGATACTCTTACAGCATCTTGGCCTTTTTCTTTGTATCATCACCACAAACTTAATGTCCATCTCCCCAAACTAGACACTAAGCCCCATGAAGGCAGGAACTATTTTATGATCCTATCCCCAGTGCCCAGTCTAGGGCTTGGCACACAACTAGGGCTTGCTAAATAATTGTAGGATGAAGAACAGTATTTAAAAAACAGTGCTCTCCTCCCTACCAAATACACATGAACCTCATGTCTGCGTTGTCATTTCCTGGCTGTTTTCTTTGAGAAGAAATGAGCTCTTGGGCCCTTGGGGCACACAAGTCTCTCATTTTCAGGCTCTCAGATGCCTCTGCCACAGAATCAATCATTCAAACCTCAGTTAAAGTGCTAACTCTGGGGCCGGCCCGGTGGCGCACTGGATAGTGCGCCGCTTGGGAAGCGCGGCGGCGCTCCCGCCCGAGGGTTCGGATCCCACATACAGACCGGTTCCCGCTCACTGGCTGAGCGAGGCGCGGGAGCAGTGCCGAGGCTTGCGATCCCGTTGCCGGTCCCCGGTCCGGTACGGGGGCAACACTGAGGGTTGCGATCCGTTGCCGGACACGGAAAAAAGACAAAAAAAAAAAAGTGCTAACTCTGCCTCTTACCAGCTGTGTGACTCTGGGCAAGCAACTTCACCTCTCTAAGCCTCAATGTCTTCATCTGTAAAATGGGAGTAAAGATGAATCCAACCCTTTAGAGTTGTGAAGCTTAAATGAGAACAGATGTATAGAGTTCTTTGCACAAGGCCTGAACCAGCTAAATGCTCCAGATGCATAAACTCTTATTAATGTTATTATGATTGTTTTTATATTCAATTTCAGGCTATACTCTCAGTGAGAAGAACTCGTATTCCACTCACCTTACAGATCCACTGTATTTACAGGCCAAGGCTTCCTTGCTTTTTACTAGCATATTCTTCAGCTCTTTTAAACTCCAAGTGCTAACAAATATCTAGAACTGTATTATCAAGAAAACAAATTTTCACATGATCCTTCAGGTCAGGGAAAAAGCCAAAGTGGAAAAGGAGGATAATTGCCATTGGGAACATTATATACTTACTTATGCAATTAGACCACCCTCTTCAACCTTGTTCCAAAAGTTCCATTAATGAAATCCTGAGTTTTTTTATCACAAGGAAAAAAGCAAAGAAGGCCAACAAATGAGGATGAGACTGGCTCTCTCAATTCACAAAAATAAACGATAGCCCCATTCCTAGATCATCTGTCACAGATGTTATCGATGCCCTACCCAGATATTTCTGTTTCTGGCCTGCACCATCCCCCAGCTTCTGCGGTTATTGGCTGTTGACAGCCCAGGCCTGTGCATGTCTCCAAATGATTGCCCTTGGCTGATGGGCTGCCTGGTCTAAAAATGCCTGGGAGTTATGACCCCCATGCCCAAGGACAATGTGTGGCCAGTGACTTGCTGGTGTGGGCATGTAAAACCCGGCCCCTAGCCTCCTGGCAGGACAACCTCTGAGGTGCCGTTCATACTCCAGAACTCATCCTGAAAGCAAGCTAGACTTTGCCTGAGAAACATTTCTATTCACTTCTTCTCCCTTCCTTGTCCTTCCCTCCCTTCCTTACAGGTCTCTTCTGAGGCACCCCCTCAATAAATCACTTGAACAAGAATCCCCATCTTAAGCTTGGCTTTTTAAAAACCCACATAAGATACTGGCCTCTAATTAATCAATGGAGCCATTGTAAAAAGGACTTTAATTGTAGCTCATGAGGATAATGGACCAAAGTATAAGAAAAGGAGACATTTTAAAAAATCGGTAAGCATTACTATTACTCCTTAGTTTTCCATCACCATACAGTTTGCAAAAAGCTTCTACATATATCTCAGGGAAGTGAGCATTTTCCTCCTTTTTGAGATGGACAAACTGAGGCTCAAACAGGTTAGACTGATCATATTCAGACACATTGTAAACATTTGGTGGCTAGTGCTTGAAATAATTGTTTAAATACTTTGCCAGACGCTGTAGATTCACTCACTCAGCACCCAAAGCAACTGTTTTCTCTCCCTCTACCTAGAGGCTGGAAGTACAATGCATACTGTCCCAGACTCCTCAGCACTGAGTGGTGTCCACGTGGCGTATCTCTCTCTGATCAATGAAATGGAAGCACCCCTAGGTGGGTTTTTCTCCCAAAATAAAAAGCAAAGTCTCAAAATGAAGGACACTTCTTCCTGCTTGCCTAGAACATGACATGAGGCCAAAAGCAGGTATCCGGGAATGATGAGGAAGATAAAGAATAAATTCAAATGTGGGAGAAGCTGGAGCAGAACAAGACAGAGAGCCTGGAACACTGAGAACATCATGGAGCTGGTACACAAGCTGTGGATGATCTGCATCCAACTACAGGCAGCCAAACATAAATACAGTCGTCCCTCAGTGTCCCAGAGGACTGGTTCCAAGACCCCCACCCCCATCCCTTGGATACCAAATTCTGGGAATGCTCAAGTTCCTTATATAAAATGGCATGATATTTGCATATAACCTACACACATCCTCCTGTATACTTTAAATCATCACCTCTACATTACTTATAACACCTAAAACAATGTAAATGCTATGTAAATAGTGGTTATACTATATTGTTTTGCATTTGTATTATTTTTTATTATTGTACTGTCATTTTTTATTGTTTTTTTCCAAATATTTTCAATCTGCAGTTGGTTGAATCCTTGAATGTGTAATTCATGGATATGGAGCATCGATTGTGTGACTGTGTGACTAGCTGTATGAATCTATTTTCCATTTAAATCTAAATTAATTAAATTTAAGTAAAATTAGAAATTCAGTTTCTCAGTCACACTAGCGACATTTTAAATGCTCAACAAAAATATATGGCTAGTAGCTACCAAATTGAACAACACAGATTTAGAGTATTTTCATCCTTGCAAAAAGGTCCATTGAATAGCGTTGCTGTAATTGGTGAAGTAAGTTACCCAAAATTCTATGACTAATAAGAGTTTGGGTTTATCCAAGGCTCTGCCTCATAGGATATACAAGCTGTCCTTGGGACAGCGTATTTATTTCTTATTTTTGTTGTAACAAATTACCACAAGTTTAATGGTTCACAGCAACACAAATTTATTACCTTATAGTTCTAGAGATCAGACATCTGAAATGGGTCTCACTGGGCTAAAAAGTAAGGTGTCTGCAGAGCTGTGCCCCTTCTGGAGGCCCTCAGGTAGAATTGGTTCCTTGCATTTTCCAGCTTCTAGAGGCCTCCCAATTCTGTGGCTGTGGCCTCTTTCTTCATCTTCAAAGCTAGCAACCTCAGGCTGAGTCTCTCTGGTTCTCCCTCTTTGGCCTCCATCTTCCATTCATAAGAACATGTGATTACATTGGGCCCAGCCAGATAACCCAGGATAATACGCTCATCTCAAGTCAGCTAATTACAATCTTAATTCCATCTGCAACCTAATTCCCCTTTGCATGACACCTAACATATTCACAGGTCTCTGGGATTAGGACATGGACATCTTTGGAGCTCATTTTCTGCCTCACACAGAGAGCATTGAAGGCCCTCCATGACTTGACCCCACCTATTTTTTTCTTTTCTTCTTTTCTTTTCTTTTTTTTTTTTTTTTATTTTGGTGGCTGGCCAGTTTGGGGATCTGAACATCTGACCTTGGTGTTATAACAACAGGAGGCTAAAAGCCTACAGCACCCAGTATTCCCAGGGGTCTCCCATCCAAGTACTAACCAGGCCTGACCCTCCTAAGCTTCCAAGACCAGATAAGATTGGGCGCATTCAGGGTGGTATGGCCATAGACCCCACCTATTTTTCAACCTTCTTTCCTGAGAATGCTTTTTATATTCCTTGTGCTCCAGCCAAACAAAAATGCTCACTGTCCCCCAGAAACACAAGGATACTTCAAAAAGTTCATGGAAAAATAGAATTAAAAAATAATATGAACCTTTCCAAGAACTTTCTCAAGTACCTTCATAGCATTCACTCCAAAAAACATTATCAAGGCATCTTCTATGTTCCCCAATGCTAGAGGGGAAAAAAGATGATTTAAAGTGAGTTTCTACCTAGAAGGCTTCTTCTCCAGTCCCTTGTTTTTAGATGTTCCTTTTCCCAGGAATGGCATTTTGCAGCCCCACCCACAATTCAATTTAAGCACACCTAAATGCTACCTATTCTAAAAATTCTGTTCAAATATGACCTTATCCACAAGACAGTCAGTGCCTGAGATCACTACAGCACCATGGGCAATAAGTCAGTGAGAGAGAATTTGGCTGTAGCCCTAAACATATTTTCAGCCACATCAAGGTGGCCCCTTTGGTGACTCTAGGATACAATGCATACAGGCTATGGCATGTGGATCAAAGCAGAAACTGAAGTCAGAAGGCCTGGGTTTGAATCCCACAAAAAATGTCTTCCCCTTCTAAGAACAGAACATCTTTGTCCTCCCTCTACTCTATGTATATGTGTGGGGCAAAGAGTGCAGACTAAGGATCAGGGAGATTAATTTATTTCACTTCACTTCACCTTATGTATTTCATTCTTTTTACTCTTCTAAATGAAATGGACCTTACCAGTATCCTTATCCTTACATTTTCCCCATGTCCTTCTCAGGATCTTTGCTGAGTGGCTGGGTAGAGCATCCAGCAACGGTCTGTGAATTCCTAGTGTCACAACAATGCCAAGGACATTACAATAGTGATAAATGAACTTAAAAGCAGAAGAAACCTGGGACCCCAGACAGATGTACAGATGAAAAATAAAATCACATCTTCCAGTGTGATTTATCTAAAGTCATTTATGATAAGACATTTCACGGCAAACAGGCAACATCAGAGAAGCATATCTCTCAGGGTAATTCAACCACCAAGGAGGGAAAGATTGTTTTTATACAAGGCCCCTAAATACAAGCCAACTGCTTCATCTGTTGTTAAACTAAAAAATAGTGAAATCATACAACGCTAGAAGAGAAAAAAAATGACTTTTTAGCTTTTTGGTCTTACTGGGAGACTACAGACTATATACAAAGTTATATTTTGGGGGGAACTTTATTGAAGATTTAAAGTAATTTTAAGGGTAATTTTAACTCTACACAATTTTTGCCTAACATGCTGACTTTAAACACTAACTCTCACATAAGATATGACTCTAGTCTTAAGTCCTTTAGCACCTCAGGACTCAAGAATCATTCATATTATATGAGTTTCTTGAAAGACTCTCTGATTCTAATTGAAATTTGTCCCACTAAATCCTGTATTCATATTTGCTTTTCAACAGCTCACCCCTTGGTTTCATGTGTGGGAGCTTTTCTCACTCTGATTTCAGCTGCTTTCAGCACTGTAGGCTCTGGCCTCAAAAAGCTTAGGGTCAGATGGGCTTTGATGTTTAATTATTAAAGCAGCAATTATACAACTGAGAAGAATAAAATTGAAAATGAATCCAGCAGCTGATAGAAGGGTGAGTTCGAGAGCAGTCATGGGGACTGGAAGGACTGGAAGCCACAGACACATCCAAATAGAGGTTTATATAACCAAATGATAAGTAACACAATGTGCTTTACAAAATTACAAAATGATCTTTCTCTTTATAGTTTCCACCTTCTTATTAAAGAAGTGGATGTAATTCTAAAACATTGCCTAGTCGTTAGGAGACAGAATGTACCTGAAAGGAAGGAGACCTCAGATTCAGACCTAATCTTTCAGCTCAGCGGATGGAGTACTTGGCAAGTGACTTCATTTTCCTATTGAGAAAAGAAGAGAGTTTCTCACAATGTGTTCCATGTAACATCAGATGTGAAAAGGGTTCTGTATGTAAGAAGGTTCTGTAGTCAAATAAGTTTAGCCTTGCAAGTTTGTCTTGCTATATTCTCTTCTTGAAAATTCACAGTGTGTGTTAGCATATTAAAGGCTCTGAGAAGTCCTACAGTAAAGAAACTTTGCTTAAATTCAGTATTTCCCAAACATATTTGAGCATAGATATCATTTTGGTGAAACATCAATTAAACTGCGTTCCGAGGAACACACTTTGAAAAATCTGAACAACTCCATGTAAACTCTGTGAGGGTAAAGGTCATGTCTATTTGTTCACACACTGCCTGGTACAGAGTAACCTAAGGACTGGCAAACTGTGGCCAATAGGCTAGATCTAGCCCATGAACTAAGTATGGATTTTACTTTTCTAAATGGTTGGGAAAACATAAAAAGAATATTTCATGACACATGCAAATGACATGAAAATCAAATTCCAGTGTCCACAAATTTTTTTTTAATATATCACACCCATTTGTGTATGTATCTTTGTGGCTGCTTTCAAACTGCAATGGCAGAGTTGTGTAATTGCAACAAAGATGGTAATGACCGGCAAAGCCCAAAATGTTTCCTATTTGGCCCATTACAGAAAAAGTTGGCACATCCCTAGAGTAGACACTTAATTAAATTGTGCAAATGAACAACTATCTTTATAATTCACTATTCTTGCCACTCTTCATACCAAGCTGCCTCATTTTCTGAGGAGATCAAGGTTATAACTGGTTCCAGAATGAGGTTTTCCTTTTTTAATTCGTCTTAATTATCTTCTTTTTCCTGGTCTCTGCTGTAGCTCAGCTAAGCAATAACTTGAGCTAAGCAAATGCTCAAATTCCAATCTTCTCTCCATACCTCAAATTGTCCCTAGTTTGCTTCACAAGTGTCTTTCCCAGATACTAGTCACATTTACATGACAACATCAGGAAAGAGAGAAAAAAGAAAAGGGGAGAAAAAAGAATTAAGGTTCGGGTGGCTTTGACTGGGATATCAGGGTTTGCAAAAGTGTCACCTACTATTTTTGTTTGGAAGGTAAGGGATTAACATGGCCAAGAAGAGGACAGATGGAAAGGGACACTTTGGCCTTATTTGTAAACATTCCGAGGTACAGCATGGAAAGCAGCCCACTGAGAAAAGGCCTGGAACACAGATTCTCATTGCTCCAACCCAAACCAAAGCAGCAGCACAGGGCACTGGAGAAAGAACAGGTTTGGTTACTGGTTCACGACCTAGTTTCCATGAAACCTTAGGCAACAAACTTAACTCATTTGGAATAATAGACATAATAGATTCATGGTGATAATTAAGTAAATTTGTTTTTATTTAACAACCACCATCACACATGAGGTGACACCTCACAATACTCACCACAATCCTGAGGAAGAAATGATTTTTATCATCCCTGTTTTACAGATGGGAAGACAGAGACACACAGAGCTCAAGTGGCAGAGCCTGGACTTGAACCCAGGAGATCTGGCTCTACCATCTGTGCTCATAGCCACTGTACATGCTGTTCCTTCAGGAAAGGTTCTGGGTACACAGACAGGCAAGTGTTAAACACTTGATACATGTCAGTTTTTAAATGCCTCTTAAAATTTAAAAAAAAAAAGGGCTGGTTAGCTCACTTGGTTCCAGTGTGGTCCTGATAACATCAAAATCCAGGGTTCAATTCCTAAATCGGCCAGCCACCAAAAGCAAAACAAAACAAAACAAAAACACACATGTCATTAGACTGTTATTGTCAAATTATGTGTATGAATGAAATACAGAACCTCAGGAGTCAGACCAACCTAGACTTGAATTCTTGGTCCAACATTTACTAACAGGGCTCAGTGAATATTTACATGAAGATCAGGCATGTTACTTAAAAATCCTCAAACGTTAATGTCCTCTATACAATGAAGAAAATAGTGCCTACCTGACAGTGTTGCTTTAAGATTAATTGAGATAATGCCCAGGAGGTTCTGGAATATAATGGCATCCTGTCACATGGTAACTATTTTTTATTGTCTAGAACATCCTGCCCTGCCTCCTCTGCTCATGAAATTCTGTTCATTCACACAGGCCAACTCAAATCCTCCTTCTCAGAAAAGATTTCTCATGGGCCCCTCATTAAAATTCCATCTCCCTTGTATTAGGGAGGGAGCTTTGCCTGGGTCTTTCTCCCCCACCAGACGGTGAGTTCCTGCAGTCAGGAATGATGCCTTCTTCATCTTGGAAGGAACCTTAGCAAAGACCTACCTAAAAATACCACAAATCACCCATCCTGTATGTCAGAACAGAAACCTCTCTGCATAATCCTTCCTCTCTCTGAGCTCCCATGTTACACTAGTCACCGAGTTCTGGCTACTCAGCTTCCAAAATAATTCTCTGATTTCATCTACTTCTCTCCACCTCTCCTTCCACCACCCTTGTCCAAGGCACCTGTGCAACAGGGAACACCCAGGTCACACCCCTTCCGTAAAGACCCTGAGCGATTCTAAAGCCAGAACAATTTGATTTTTTTTAAACATACAGATCATTCTTCTGTTCATTCTTCCTAATAATTCCTCAGGATAATGCTCCAAGTCCTCAACGTGCCCCAGTGGGCCTCCCCCACTCTTCTCCAAGGTCTCCCCTTTCCTCCCTGTTCTCCAGCCACACCACCAGCCCTCCTCTTCCTGAAACTGGCCAACTCACGTTTCTTTTGTTTTTGCCAGGAAGGCCCTTTGCCTCCATCACCCACCTCACTCTTTACCTGGCTCATGCTGCCTCATCCGTAGGGAACCCCTCAGACAAGCTTCCACGCCCCTACTGGCTGCCTTCATAGCCTCTGTGCACCATTGCAACCACATACTCGCATGTCTACGCTGCCTTCACCACCTCTCTCCCCATTAACTAGCACTACCCAAGAGAACTACAATGTCAGTCATAGATGTAATCTCAAATGTTCTCACAGTCACATTTTTTAAAAAATGAAAGGAAGCAGATGAAATTCATTCTAAAAATGTATCTTATTTAACCTAATATCTAAAATATTACCATTTTGACATGTCAATATTTTAAAATCTATCAAAGGCATATTTTACCTTATTTTTTTCATGCTAAGTCTTCAAAACCCAGGGTGCATTTTATACTTACAGCACAACTCCATCTGGACCAGCCACACACCTCAAGTGCTCAACAGTCTCGTGTGGCTAGTGGCTGCCACCGTGGACAGCTCAGCCAAGGATACAGAACACAGCAAACTTACTGCTGTATCCACAGCACCAGACCATACCTGGGACAAAGTAAGAGCCAAATAAGTATATGGTTTAAAAAAAAAAGAAAAAAGAAAAAAAAAAGACTATTTGTACAGAAGAAGAAATGGAGGTACAGAGAGAGGAAGTGATCAGCCCCAGGTGAACCCAAATTGCCCTGGTGCCTCCTTGTAATCATCTCTCAGATCCATCAGCCACTGTAGATGCAAATGCACTCCCCAAACCAGCCCAAAGCATCTTTATTAAAAGCTTTGCCTTGCAAGATAGGAAAAGTTTGACTTTGGGAGAAAAGTTTTTTTTCCCTATTACCTTGTAAATCCTATAGATTGATAGATATTATGTAAGCAGCATTAACAGGCTCTGTACTGACTGCTGCAGATGTTATTTTGAAGCTCTTGTACAGCTATTGTTTTATCAGAGGAGATTTCCTTCAGGATTTGACCTTCAATTTCTCTAGGCGAGGATGTAAAGTGAGTCAGAGTTAGCCCTCCTTCCCCAGGCTTATGGGGGTGTGAGATGGGGGTGTGGAGTTTGCAGGTGTGTGTGAGACAGCAAGGAATTTGGTCTGCATAGCTCACATTCCTAGCTTTTATTAATTCCCTCCGAAAATTAGTGAGATCAGTCAAGAAAAATCTCCCTCCTCACATGGTTTCATGGCAAATGAAGGGACAGCAATTCACTAAAAAAAAAAAGTAGAGATGCAAGAAAATGTAAGTTCACCCTAAATCCGTAAGTAGAAGAAAGAGTTGTAAAACAATATCACAATATGATGCTATTTTCATTATAAAATGCATATATACGATATAGATAGACAGATAGATCACAGGAAAGCAATCCAAAAGATTACTTTTCAAAAATATTAATTATTCTTATCATTAGGTAGTAAAATTATGAATCATTTTTAATTTCTCCACACTTGATTGATGTATAGTTTTGAATTTCCTTCAGTGGTTATGTATTACGTGTATAAAAAGATAACAAGTAAAAATTTAAAGTAAATAAGTCTGTGCACACATACATACATTCATATATTACCCCAAATGTTTCAATGATTTTTAAGTGCCAATTATTTTTGGAAGATCCTGAGAAACTCATTGTTTCTTTAGCTTGTAAGTGAATGACATTGACCCTTACAGGCTCAAATTAGTCCCAGAGACAGAAAATTAGCTCCTCTGTGCTACGAACAGCATGGGGAATGTAGCCTCCCCCAATGTGTAAACAGAAACCACCACCCCCTGCAGGTTTCCTGGGGCTGAGAGGCCCTTCCTGAGGGTGGAGGTGTGGAAGGCAGAGTGCTAAGTCAGATCTGGCACAGCTGCCAGAAGCCCTGTTAGGAATTCAACCTCCTTACCTAGGAAACTGGGGAGTTGGTTTGGCTGGCAAAAATGATGTGAAAAGGGCAATCGGCTTTCTTCTGTTTTGGTCGGCCATTGCCCCCTTTTCTGACAGAAGAGCTCAAATCAGGATCTAGGCCCCAAGACGGAGTGTTTCAAAACATGCTAAGGGTTTTATTTCCCTTATCTGAAGGCTGCCTCCCCAGGCAGAACTGTTAGACCACTGCTTCTCAACCAAGTAGATTTTACTCCCTGGAGACATTTGGCAATTTTTGGAAGTGTTTTTTGGTTGTCACAACTGGTGGGAGGTGGGTACTATTGGCATCTAGTCGGTAGAGGCCAGGGATATTGCTTAACATCCTATAATGCACAGGACAGCCCACTACAACAAGGAATTATCCTGCCCAAGGTCAATAGTGCCAAGATTGAGAAACCCTGTCTTAGACAATAACGGAAATGATTTGTATGCTTTGAAGGAAGACATGCTTTTTTACTGAAATGACCCAGTTCACCAATATCTAGCTGTATTCTCCATGGCCAGCAGGCCAAAAGGAATTCTTCCAATGTTCTGAGAATCTTGTTTACACCACCTATTAGTGAGCACTCGCCTTAGGACAGCATGGAACATGAGCTTAATTCTGCATGCCAGCTCCAATCTATTGGTAGTGACTTCTAGGTTGGGTTCTCTGAAGCAGACTAGGACCTAGAGTTTGAGGTATGAGGTGTTTGTGAGGGATCAACACCTGTGAAAAGAAGGCAGAAGAAGCAGGATGGGGCAGAGGGAGAAGACACAATGCAGTGCAAGTCTGACAAAGGCTCAGCCAACCCGGAGGAGAGCTCTGGAGGTAGTATTGGTATATCCCATCAGAGCTGCCCAACAATGGCCTGAAGCAGCTGAGTCCTCATAGCCCCTCCCCTAGCCACCCACCTGGCTCAGTCACTAGGTGAGGGCTGCTTCAGGAAGGGCACGACTTTCAGTCAAGGGGTGCACTGCAGCTGAGGCTGACCTCGAAGTTACTGACAGCTGGACTGTCTGCTGACCACACTCCCTGCAGCTGGACAGGAAGACCTTCCTTGAAAGGGAGTCTGGGTCACCCACCCCCATGTGTACCACAGGGTGCAGCAACACTCAGCAAAAAGGCATGCTACAATCCATCAGCAATGTCAGCCATGGCCCATGTGCAAAATAGCAGCATCTGTGCCAGGTATTTTGGTCACCCTGTATTAGAAACAGTGGCCAATGGGTAAAGCCTATAATTGCAATATCTTGGTGACACCTGAAAGTCATCTGGGTCTTAAAAAAACCCAAAAGGCATATAAATCAGTGAGGAATGGAAACTGATGCCATCTAGTTAACTATCCATTGGCTTGATAGGCAATTGCTCACCCTTCCTTTGTTTATTTCACATTCATTTATACATTCCTACTGTGTGCCAAGCATGTAGCTTGATGTTGGAACACAACAGAGAATAGTGAGCCATAAAGTAATGGGTGACTTCAGCTCTGAAGTTGTCAGGCTGACATTTCTTATCCAATGGATTTGGTTTTTACCCAATTAATTACACATGTGCCATCATCAGTCCATGGGCTTCTTCAGTCTCTACAGCCCTCACTAGAAGAGCCTGGTACTACAATAATGAGCCTTTGGGATTCCAACTTACTCTCTCCACTAAGCCTGCACTATCTTTGTCTTTGGAAGTTGGTAAGAAGAGGGTTTATTGCCATATTTACATTACTTCTGTGGATTAGATTAAAACAGTCCAAATCTGTCTGGGAAGGAGAGAATGAATGTTCTGGTAGGGAAGCATTGGAGGGCCCAGTGTATTATGTGAGGAACTAGAGAACTCATATAGCTAAGAATAGTAATAGTACCAGTGACTGTAGTTATTATTCTAATAAATATAATTAATGACTTTTTTCAAACACTATGGGCTAGATATTTTGCTAATTGTTTTATATAAGTTGATTAGAGACTTCCATATTGACTTTTTTAAATTAAAAGGATGAGAGAGATAAAGATTTCAGTTGAAACATCCATCAATGGATGACTAGATAAGGATGATGTGGTATATACACACCATGGAATACTACTCTGCCATAAAAAAGAATGACATAGTGTTGGAAGTACTAGCCAGAGCAATCAGAGAAGAGAAGGAAATAAAAGGCATCC